>NW_025189239.1:0-3218 GCF_004010195.1 Chiloscyllium plagiosum | reverse complement strand
ATATCATTTGATGTAACGCCTTAATTTATTGATGAGTTTAGAATTCTGAGGGAATGGGATAAAGTGATAGAAAAGGTTTATCAAACTGATCAGACAGATCAGGAACTAGGCTCATAAACTGCTGAACAAGAAATGTGCTGTGGCTTGGTGGCGTAAATGGCACTGGGCACACCACAGATGGGTATGTGCAGACGCTGTGATTGCTAAAGAAAATTCATGGATCTTATGTTGTTGCCAACTTGGTGATCACGCTGGATGGTGGATCGCGGTATGATTCACATAGCAAAAGGTTGTGAAAGAATGAATGATTTGTTTCATTGGAAATGTTTTCTGCAGTTCCAATTCAATTGACTGGTTAAAATACTGATCAGAACTTTGTGTGGAATGTTACATTAAAATTCACAATCCCACTGGGTAAACTATTGCACCCGATCTCTCCTTATTTGTTCCACTTTCATTTGATGTAAATTCATAGAAAGTCAAGATGGAATGAAAGGAGGAAAGAAACGTTACACTCCTTTTCATTTTCCCAATGTAACTTACAACAGAAACAAATTGCTTAAATACAACTTTGATGAGGTATCGATTTATCACAAATCTCCGGTGCAATGAAGGGCAAGAGCAAGATTCGCCATCCAATGTATCCTAAAGATGCGAGGCACAAAGGGAAACCACAGCTGCTTATGAATGGAAGTAACAGCCCGAGTAGGATTCAAATCCACACATGTGCAATGAAAGAGCAACCCGTCGCCTTAACCTCTGGGCCACTTCAGCCCATGTCAAAGGCGCTCACATGTGACCACATCAAGATTACATATGGTGCACCTAAGGGAGAAGAAATTCCCTGAGCGGAATCGAATCCACACCATTATGTTTCTGCTTTCAGCGGAATAATAATACCAGCAAAATCCAAGGAATTGACCTCGTCCTTGTAAGAAATACCTTGTCCTTGATTTATTCCGAGTCGGAACTGTCTCAGAATGAACCAGCAAACATGAAACTCCCGTCACATTCACACGCACATTTAGTCTTGACGCATAATTTCTTCAGTTTCTCTCTCACGTGAAGAAGTCTCGACGGAGAGAGAAGTGAAGGTGATGTTTTAGCTCGATGTGCTTTCTCATATGGCTGAACCTGAAGTGGATAAAATTCCCGGAAATGCAGTGTTCGTTTCATTCTATTAATTTTGCTGCAACTTCACTCTGTTCATTGCAATGATCGGAAGTGAATTGGATTTATGTGATTGGAACGTTAAATGTTGCATTCAATTTTGCTCCGAATTTATTTCAGCTTCAAGAAAATACTGATAAGAAAAACAGAAGGTTAAACTACGAAACAAGATGCCAGTTTTGATGCTCAGTTACTTTGGCAGATTTCAAAGGCGAAATCATGCGATTGTCCTCCCATCTTTAAGCCATGGGATTAAAGCAGGAAATCGATCTCTAAGAGACGGGTCACTTCCTATTCATTATGGAATAGCTTTCCTTGACAATATACAAAATCTGCTCAGTTCCATTTTTAATGCTTCATGTGGAATATTAATAGAAATCTTGAAAACTCTGAGGTTTTATTTGCTGAATCTTACTCAGCTGCCGATGTTTCCGATATTTCTTTACACCTGAAGTCGTCCAAATTAGACATTGTTTCCTCGCACCTTCCAACCCCCAGACCCCACTTTTACACTTTTACCTGGCCACAGGGTGTCTCTCTCCTGGTGAAACTCACTGCTTGTGTGTCTATAAATGTGCCTTTGCAAATATTTTGGAAACGGATTCTCTGAGTGACAGAAATTCTGCTCCCATCATTTCTTTGTCTGACATCGATGGTTTTGAAAGCCTGACGTTCAGAAATTTACCAACTTGAAATAGTGAATTTACCACCTATTTACTCTCTCCAAACCTCAAATACTCTGGAAAACTTCCATTCGGTTTTGCTTGGTTCAGTGTCAAATTTTCCAAAACACACAAATAAATAAAATGCCATCCCAGCTAAACGCCGTCAGCATCGTCTCTAATATCTTAGCAGCCCAGTAAAAGCTGGCAGTGTCATCTCTGATATAATGACAGATTCCCTAAAATGCAGAAAGTACAGTTATGTTAATGGAGTCTTTCGGGACACTCTGAA
This sequence comes from Chiloscyllium plagiosum, assembly GCF_004010195.1. Classification (NCBI taxonomy): domain Eukaryota; kingdom Metazoa; phylum Chordata; class Chondrichthyes; order Orectolobiformes; family Hemiscylliidae; genus Chiloscyllium; species Chiloscyllium plagiosum. The sequence continues at coordinate 1,094 of NW_025189239.1, read as the reverse complement.
CAGCATCTCAACCAGATCTAGCTCCCGTCTCTATCCCCGCAGGTCTCTGGCTTGTGATTTCAAATAAGCCTGCTGGAAAAAAACCTGGCATCGTGTGACTGCTGACCTTATCACTGCGGTACCCATGGCTAACTCACTTAACTTACTGAATTAACTCACTGGACACATCAGTGCAATTTAACATGACCAATCTACCTAACCTTCAGACTTAACAACAGTTCGAACCACTGAGCAAATGTACCATCACATTGAACACTATCTGTATCATTTACACACTGGTAACTCCGCCTAGTGAAAGCAAGCTGCGCCCATCAACCCGAATTCAATGCATCCAAACGCGGCTCTGCGCTGGACAACCTCAACTGCTGGAAATGTTTCTGCACTCAGGTCTGAATGGGTTTACTTTATTTTCTTCCTCAGATTCCTGCTTTGAATAAACACATCGGTCAGGAACAACTCTATATAATGTTTTTCACTGCAACAGAAGCACAATGTGCAGATTGCTGAAGTTACGTGTTTGCACTTTCACTGACACTCTCTTTCCCCAGGAGCTGCAGTCCTTCCCCAGCTGATTCAGACAGCACTGTCCTTGCTGTGACATATCCAATTCGAGAATGGAAGGCCAAGCATGAATAACCTTCAATGGGGAACAGAGCCACAGGTTTAAAACCTTTACGATGCCCCCATTGAGAATTGAGCCCTGTGACAGGAGGGGACACCAACCACGATACTGTGGAGGACAATATCGAAGGGAGCCCTTCAGCCTGTTGTGGCCGCACTTGTCCAACACAGCTGCTTAACGACATGAATCAAGTCTTCCATTGTTTCGCCCACAGTATTTTGTGTTTGGGAATGGCAAATTAACATCTCAATTTTTTTCAGGTTGGAAGGGTTTCCACCTCTCTGACCCTTTCCGCAAATCTACTCAAACCTTTCTGCCTGTTCCCGAAATCACTTGGCCCCAAGTGTTCGAAAGATGAAGGTCCTGGTTGAGGATCCGGTAGGGCTGTCTGATCAAATTGATCAATTCTTGGGGCCCAGTCTGTATATGTGGACTGAGCTAATGTCTATTTTGAATGTACTATTTACTGGGG
>NW_025189238.1:0-3218 GCF_004010195.1 Chiloscyllium plagiosum | reverse complement strand
TGCATTATTTCCAGGGAATGCATCTTCCAGGGAGGTTCAGGCTGCATTATTTCCAGGGAATGCATAAACCAGGGAGGTTCTGGTTGCATTATTTCCAGGGTCTGCATTACCCAGGGAGGTGCAGGCTGCATTATTTCTAGGGAATACATTACCCAGGGAGGTGCAGGCTGCATTATTTCTAGGGAATGCATTACCCAGGGAGGTGCAGGCTGCATTATTTCCAGGGAATACATTACCCAGGGAGGTGCAGGCTGCATTATTTCTAGTGACTGCATTACCCAGGGAGGTGCAGGCTGCATTATTTCCAGGGAATGCATTACCCAGGGAGGTGCAGGCTGCATTATTTCCAGGGAATGCATTAACCAGGGAGGTTTAGGCTGCATTATTTCCAGGGAATGCATAAACCAGGGAGGTTCTGGTTGCATTATTTCCAGGGTCTGCATTACCCCGGGAGGTGCAGGCTGCATTATTTCTAGGGAATACATTACCCAGAGAGGTGCGGGCTGCATTATTTCTAGGGACTGCATTACCCAGGGAGGTGCAGGCTGCATTATTTCCAGGGTATACATTACCCAGGGAGGTGTGGGCTGCATTATTTCTAGGGACTGTATTACCCAGGGAGGTGCTGTCTGCATTATTTCCAGGGAATACATTACTCCGGGAGGTGCAGGCTGCATTATTTCTAGGGACTGTATTACCCAGGGAGGTGCAGGCTGCATTATTTCCAGGGAATGCATTACCCAGAGAGTTGCAGGCTGCATTATTTCTAGGGACTGCATTACCCAGGGAGGTGCAGGCTGCATTATTTCCAGGGAACACATTACCCAGGGAGGTGCAGGCTGCATTATTTCCAGGGAATACATTACTCAGGGAGGTGCAGGCTGCATTATTTCTAGGGACTGCATTACCCAGGGAGGTGCAGGCTGCATTTTTCCAGGGACTGCATTACCCAGGGAGGTGCAGTCTGCATTATGGCCAGGGAATGCATTACCCAGAGAGGTGCAGGCTGCATTATGGCCAGGGACTGCATTACCCAGGGAGGTGCAGGCTGCATTATGTCCTGGCCTTGGGGGCTCCCTGAATGCCCCGCAGAGTTACAGCAGAGCCGGTCTGCACATCCCTGTTGCAAGGGGGTGCTCTCAGTGATTTGGACGGAAATCTGTAAAGCTGGCATGATATTTCAGCAAAGTTTCAGTTCAGAGGTTTCGGAAGGCATTCACAAAGACTCAGGACGGTGTCTTTTCAGAATAGTTAAAACCGCTGCGTAGCCGGATTCATGTAGCAATGTTGCCTGAGAGTTGTGTGTGGTGAGTGACATAGCATTCTCAGTGCCTCCAAGGCGTGTGAGCTAACACTCCAAACTGCTTGACAGAACCACTTCGCTTGACCAAACAGGCAACTTGAGTTTCACCGACATTATTGTGGTATATGTCAACACATTTACTCAGGATTCATGCTCCTCAGTGATGGGGCATAGGCAGCCACTTCACAATGCTACACCTTGACATGATCTTCCTTGGAGCGTTCAGGGCCTTTTAACAAGGTAACCTGCAACAAAGTGAATTATTTATCACCCACTTAATGCACACGGAACTTCCAGAGGGTGCATTATCCGCGACGAATGAGTTTACCGAGGAGGGCAACACTCAAGACCGGTGTCTGTCTGTTGTACCCTTACACCGAAAACAGCTTGATTAGATTCCCTAACGTGGAAACTGGCCCTTCAGCCCAGCCAGTCCACACCGACCCTCTGAAGAGTAACCCACCCAGACCCATTCCCCTCCGGCTAACACTACGGGCAATTTCACATGGCCAATTCACCTGCCCTGCACATCTTTGGATGTGTGGGAGGAAACCGGAGCAAACCCACACAGACACGGGGTGAATGTGTAAACTCCACACGGACAGTCACCCGAGGCCGGAATCGAACCTGGGACCCTGGCGCTGTGAGGCAGCAGTGCTAACCACTGAGCCACTGTACCAACCTTTGCTTCAATTTTTTTTCGAAAACCATATTACTGCAAAAAGCTGGGTGCTGAAGTGTTTGGTTGTGTAACCTCTGCATAATTGTCCCGCTTGTCAATAAATGGAGTTGCTCGTGTTAGCCTGAATAATTTTAGCAGGATTTTCAGTCCTGGGCAGGAGGTCATCCCATGTTGGACTGCAAACGTTCGTTGTTACTCCTCCCCCACAGCATCTCATTTATTTCATAGTTAAGACTGAAAGTTCATTATGTAGGAAGACACAGCTCTACATTTGTAAACTGTCTTTTTACTGCGAACACAAGTTATGCAGAACAGGAACAGAACAGATAATGCCATTTGCATAAGTGCGCTATTTTTATCTTGAGTACCTGATTTGTCACATTTCTACAAACTGTACCAGCTCAATGTTTTCTTTCACCTGCGACAATGATTGTGATTCATGACCCCAGCATCTACTTTGTAGTAGTCAGCATCTACCTTACAGTAGTTGCTTTATCTCTTTAAATCTTCAAATAGTTCTGCCAACTAACTGAGACACATGGGTGCCTTGAAGGACAATTTCCACTCACAACTTCCGTCCTCCACTGTTCTGGGGGGGCCGTCCTCCCACATAAGGCACTCGGTTTATGTTTCTCTGTAGCCCAGGTCACCAACTTGTGTAGGGACTCATCGATGATTCAGGTTTCTCTAATTTTGCATTCGGTTCGTTTCCACGCAGAGTGCACCGCCTACAGCTGGATGAACACACCTTCCCCATTTACAATGCTTAAGTAGCTCTTTAGGTGGTCGACGAGTTGTTAAAGGATAATTGCAGTGCCGCTGTGATGGGCCATTAGATTTGTCATTTCAGCAAGTGAAACTGGACCCTCAGGACCCTCAGTCACATTCCAGCAATCCCCCTGGCCTGGCAAATACAACATTTCTCCCACTTTAGTGGTCACAAGTCAAACTTCACATCTTAATATTGAGACTTTTGTAAAATGGATGCATTGCGTAAATCCACACATTAACTGCATTTAGGACCAATCTGTTGTGTGTCTGTACAGAGAGAAATACGTACAAACTGTTAAATGAAGTGTGGATGCTTCAATCAGCAGGGATTGGGGTGTCAGTGCATCGCAAATTCTTGGTCCCAATCAGCCAATTACAGCAGAAGATTAGGGCCGAATGGTTTATGTGCTGCATTTTTAGATATCTCCGAGGGCAGGAACTGAGGCAGGTGGTCAGGCCTTG
>NW_025189237.1:0-3218 GCF_004010195.1 Chiloscyllium plagiosum | reverse complement strand
CTGTCACTCATCTCCTGAATCACCTTCCCTATCATTTCTTCTACGTATCTAGGACTATTGGGAGGCCTGTAAAAGACTCCTAACAGGGTGACCTCACCTTTCCTATTCCGAACCTCAGCCCAAACTACCTCAGATGGCAAGTCCTCATCCATCGTCCTTTCCACCACTGTAATACTATCTTTGACAACTCAGAAACATCTGAAAACAAGACTGTTCACAACCTCGAGATCAATTTTTGCCCTGAATTGTTTTATATCTCGGTGTTCTCTCCATTAATAAACCTATCCACTATCGGATCCATAATATCCCCAGTTTTCATCTCTGTGCCAGTGCTGTTGCAAAATAAACCATGATCTGGTAAAGTAAACCATGATCTTGGTAAAATTCAGACATTACGGTTCCAAGTCTGTTCTGAGTATCTTTCAGTTACAAATGTTTCGATCACACACTTGTTCTTGAGTCTAAACTAACTTCATGTTGGGGACATTGTGTCAGAGTCGTAACACCGCTGGTCATGTAATTCACAGTCACTTGAATCACTTCGTAAAGTTATTACACGAAAAAAACTGTCTTTAATCCTACCAGAGAATATTCCAAAGCATAAATTCACATGACACAGATTGGAAATAAAAGCGAACTTTACTAATGCAATCGTAACTCAACCAGCATTTTGTTTATAAGTTTTTCTATTTCACTAATGTCCTTAAAATCTAACATTATAAGTTGGTTTGAATTAAGAGTGAATTCTGACCGACGACCATGTGTTTGGCTCTGTACTGCCATAAGGAATGGCCTCACAGAAAGGGGCAATCAGTGTGGTCAACAAATGCTGCGGTTTTCATAGTTGCAAACATCCCATGCAATATAAAAATTAAATTTTAAACAAACAAGGAATAATGCTAGCTATCAGAAACAAAAAGACCAAACAAGTGCAGGAGAAACTGAGCATATATGGAAACCTCGGGTCGAGAGCAAAAGACAATTGGCATTTGCAGTCCACTGACCATATATCAGAACTGAACACAGCTGTGAAGTGGTTTGTTTTATGTTGGTAACAGGGATGTCTGCTGCGATGAGGAGAAGGAGTGAGTTGAACTGATAGAGAAAGAGAAATAGATGAAAAAAAAAACAAACAATGTGGTTGTTGAAGAACAGCTGGAATGGAACGAAAAAAACGGTTAATCTAATTTATTTTCCTCTTGTTCCCATATTGATGAATGTCATGAACATGCAGGGGGGACATCAAATTCCCGATCTCAAGTGAGTTAGTGCAATAACCGCCTTTCACTCGTTAAAAGAATGCTGGGCAAGTATTTAATTAACTTTCCCCATTGTCCTCGAGAAGGTGTCGATGAGCTGACTTCCTGATCCATCGCCGTCATTCGGCTGAAAGGAGTCACTGCTTAGGTCCGTCCAGTTTTATTTCTTTGAGACTTTGTAGTGAGTCATACATCTGAGTGGTTGTTTTGGCCATTTCAAACGCCACTGGAGAGTCAAGCACATAGCACTGGGTCTGGACTCACATGTATGTCCGACCAGGTGAAGACGGCAGATTTGCTTTCCTTCCTGAAGGACATGAGAGTGTCAGGGAGGATTCTCGGACATTTGAGAATGGTTTTATAGTATGCTTTGATACTTAATTCCTGTTACTTTAAAAATTGAATTAAAATTCCACCAATTGCCGTGGTGGGATTCGAATCTGATCTCCGCACCATGACCTGGTTCGCTGGATTAATAATCCCGATGGAAAAGTGCGAGGCCATCGCTTCGCCAGCATCTGCAAGCAGCTCCATTGTCGACAGTGGATGTTGCAGTTGACATGGCTGCGTTTGAAGCACAGCTGTTGGAAGGCAAAGAAATATTTTGACAAAAACCACCATCCTTCTTAATTTTACATTTATTAGAGGTTTGAGGATCAGAAGAGCGCTCAGCGAAAATGTCCTTCATCATGAGTTATTAGCAGATTTCATATCTGACAGCAAATAATCAGCACAGGGAATCGTGTGCAGTCCATCATTGCAAATTGTTTAAAGTGAAACAGTGAAGAAGTCTTTATGTTGTAGTCGAGTGCTGTTCAAAAAGTACTTGGGGAACTGTGTACAGTTTGTCCGTCATTCATATGGAAAGGTCTCCATGTCACAGAGAGACAACATAAAGGAGTTTCACGAGATTAATCCCTGCGGTAATAAGACCATGAGGAGAGTGTGAAGGAAATAACCTTTATCGATAAAAAGAATAACAGGTGATTGCAATCAAACTTGAGGGTTAAAACCAACACAAGAATATCCAAACAAAACATTGATTATGAGAAATAGAACGTGTTTTCCCGTGATGCATGTTTTCACATTTGGACAAATACTTAGAAATGAGAGGATATGGAAGAAGTGCAGGGAAATGACTTGACTGCTTATTCTTATGAGTAACAATGGACAGGTAGGGGCTGGAAGAACACAGCGTGCCAGGCAACATTGAGATTAACAACTTCAAATGACATCCCTTCCAACCCCCAACTCCCTTGCCAGCCCCTCCCCTCCCTTACATTCTGCTGACCAACCCTTCTTCCAGCCGCCAACCTATCATTCTACACATCGACTAACCGGGTGGTACCCTCTACATGATTTCACCTATCCCCACACCACCATCTTGCCTCCTCCTCACTCGCCCTGCCTTTTTTGCCTTAGCGTCCTTACACCTACCCTCCAGTCCGGAAGAAAGGTGATACCAAGGCGTTGACTTCTCCACCTCCTGATGCTGTCCGGCTTGTTGCGTATTTCCAGCCTCCTGGGTGTCTAATTTCGATTCCAACATTTGCAGTGTTTCATTTTAATATTTTCTTGAATAATACGCAAAAGGGTGTGAATAGGCTGTTCCTCTTCTTATCTAATAGTTTTGATGAGCTGAATGGATTTCGAATACTCCTCTGAAACAAGTTGGAGAAACTCAATGAGCTCCTGTTCTTTTTTTCATTGTGGAAATGTGCAGTGTCTAGCAGTATTATTACATGTATGTTACCGACACGTTCACAGGACAAGCCTGAAAGTAGTCCAGGTTTTGATTCTTTAGCACTTGACGGGGTTACAATTTTTTTCTGTTTGATCTTCACTGAACATCCTCAGCTCAGACTGTATGAAGGAGGGAATCAAAACAAATACCAACACAAGAATATCTGTTCGGGGCACAGATAGGCGGTTTTGTGGGAACGATAGAGACTCACGTTT
>NW_025189236.1:0-3218 GCF_004010195.1 Chiloscyllium plagiosum | reverse complement strand
AAATGGCAGATGGAGTTAAGTCCAGATAAATGCGAGGAAGTGCATTTTGAAAGATCCAATTCAAGAGTGAACTCGACAGTAAATGTAACGTTTCTGGGGAAAATTAATGACCAGAGATATGGATGTTCAGGTCCATTGTTCACCGAAAGTGGCAAGACAGATCAGTAGAGTGGTAAAGAAAGCATTCGGCATCCTTTCTTTCATCAGACGGGGTATTGAGTACAAGTGTTTGCAGGTCATGTTACAGATGTATAAAACTTTGGTTCGGCCACATTTTGAATATCCCGTACAGTTCTGGACACTACATTGCACAAAGAATGCGAATGCTTTGGAGAGGGCGTCGAGGAGGTTCACCAGGATGTTGTGTGGTATGGAGGGTGTTTTCTCTGAGCAGAGGTTGATTAGATTAGTATTATTTTCATTGGAAAGAAGGATGTTCAGGTGGGAGCCTATTGAGGCCTACAAATCAAGAGAGGTGTTGAAAGGATGAATGGCAAGAAACTTTTTTTTTCCCAGACTGGAGGGATTATTTACTGGGGGTCACGAGTTAAAAGTGGGAGTGGAGAGTTTTCGGGAAGACATGCGTGGAAATTTCTCCAAACGGAGAGTGGTGGATGCCTGGAACGCGTTGCAAATGAAGGATGTAAGAGCGGGAACGATAGCATCGTTTACGATGTACCTCGACAGATACAATGAATAGGCAGCAAGCAAAGGGTTGCATATCCTTCGAAAATAGGCGGCAGGTTTAGATAGATGCTCTTGATCGGAGCAGTTCTGAAAGGACGAAAGCACTATTCCTGTGCCGTGATGTTCTTTTTTTTCTTTATTGAATCTCTCTCTTCCCCTCTCTCTCTGAAACTCGCTTTCTCTCTCTCTCTACTCCCGCTCCCTATCGCTCCCCTCCCATTCTCTCTCCTCCTTTCCCACTTTCTCTTTTCTGACCCTTACTCTCTCTCTCCACGCCACCCAGACTCTGTCTTCTCCCCTCCCACTCTCTCTCCCTCCCACGATCCGAATACCTGCCTCTTTCTCTCTCCCCTCCCACACTTTCTGCCACGCTCAATCTCTCTCCTTGCTCGTGATTTGGAGATGCCCCTCCAACCAACATTATACACCAGGTCCATTGACGACAATTTCTTCCTCTGGACCAATGGCGAGGAGTCACTGATAAAACTACACTGTGATATCAACACCTTTCATCCCACCATCAAACTCACCATGTACTACTTTCGACTATCTGTCTTATTCTTCGACACATGCATCTACATTAAGGATGGACACCTCAACACCACGCTGTACCGCAAGCCCACAGGCAATCTCACCATGCTACACTTCTCTAGCTTCCACCCAAAACATTACAACAGCCATCCCCTATGGACAAGTACTACACATACACTGGATTTGTTCAGATGACGAGGAGCATGACGGGCATATGGAAGTATTCAGGGATGCCGTCATAAGAACGGGTACGATGCTTAACTCATCGACCGTCAGTTCTGACGTGCCACAGCAAGGAACCGTAATGACCTCCACAGGAGACAAATAGTGCTGCAACCGACAGGGTACCCTTCCTTGTTCAGTATTCCCCAGGAGCTGAAAAACTACGCCATGTTCTTCGTGACCTGCAACATATTATCAATGAGGATAAGCACCTTCCCCATACCTCTACTGCTTACCTTTAAACAACAGCCAAACCTCAAACAAATCATTGTTCGTGGCAAGCTGCCCGGCCTTCAGGTCAACTCAGCCAACGTTGTCTATCTTATACGTTGCAAGCAAGGACGCCCTGGGACATGGTCCATTGGGAAAACCGAGCAAAGGCCACGTCAAAGCATGAATAAGCACCGCACAACAATCAACAGACATGAGTGTTCCCTCCCAGTTGGGGAACACTTCAGTGGTCAGGACATTCGATCTCGGACATTCAGGTGACAATCCTCCAAGGCGGACTTCGGGACAGGCAGCACCGAAAAGTGGCAGAGCAGAGGCTGATCGCTAAGTTCCGTACCCATAGGGAGGGCCTCAACCAGGACATTGTGTTGTGCAGGTAATGGAGGTGAATTCATTCCTGGCTTGCCAAATGGGATTAGATAAGCACTTGAAGGAAAGAAAAAATATTGGTTTACTGCAAAAGGGTGTGAGTGAAGGACTAACTATATTGTTCTTGCATAGAGCCATCATGGACTCAATGGACCAAGAGCCTCTTTCTGTAGTGCAATCACTTTGAGAATATATTTTATGATTCTATGATGTCTGTGATTCTACTCACAGAGCCAGCAGATAACTTCTTCATTCTCTGTTATGGCCCTTTTCCCCTAGGAAAAATCTCTCCTTTTTCAGATACTTCTATCTCCTTTTCCTAATTCATGTGTTTCTATGTCAATTAATTTGTGTAATCAAAACTAAAACCAAAACTTTCACCCCAAAAGCTCAGAAAAATGCTGTCCAATACATACATCTCCCTCATCATGCACACACCTCCATCACCAATGGGGACTGTAACAACACACAATATTTCAAAACTAAAACCGTCAGTTAGAACAATGTTTGTAAGTCAAACAAAATAGAGGATAAAATAGTAGATAGACACCTTTGTGTCCTCTTTGGCCACAAGTGAGAACTGGAGAATAACCAATGCTGTCCCCTTGTTTAAGAAGGGTAACAGCAATAATTCTGGGAATTACAGGCCTGTGAGTCTCACGTCGTTGGTGGGAAACCATTGGAAAAGATTCTCAGGGACGAGATCTCTATGCATTTAGAAGCAAATGGACTTATTAGCGAGAGACAGCATAGTTTTGTGCGGGGGGATGGTGTGCCTCAATAACTTGATCGAATGGAGGTGACAAAGATGATTGTTGATGGAAAAGCAGTTGATGTCTGCAAGGACTTCAGTAAAGCCTCTGACAAGGTCTCTCGTGGCAGACAGGTACAAAAGGTGAAGCAGTGGAAGGATGCTTTTTGAAATGAAGGAATGTGACTGTTGGTGTTCCACAGGGGTCAGTGCAGGGACTTCTGCTGTTTGGGAACGACATAAATGATTTGGAGGGAAACATATCTGCTCTACTCTAATTAGTAAGTTTGCGGACAATACAAAGATTGGTGGAGTTGTGGATAGTGAGGAGGATTGTCAAAGGATACAGCAGGATATAGATCGATTGGAGGCTTGGGCAGAAAAATAGCAGATGGAGCTTAATCTGGACAAATGTGAGGTGATGCAT
>NW_025189235.1:0-3217 GCF_004010195.1 Chiloscyllium plagiosum | reverse complement strand
GCTTGTTTTGAGGAAACACTGTTAACTCCTGAGCTACGGTTCCATTGCAATATCTTTGTTAAAATAAGGCAAGTCAAGAGACCTAAGTGTTACGAGGGGAACATTGCAACTGATGATCATAATGCAGTTTTAAAACAGTTATGGAAATGGATAAGTCTATCATAAAAGTTAAAGAACTTCATCGGAGTATGGGACATTTTAAGGGTACAAAAATGAGCTTAGAAAGATGATTGGAGTAAACTGCTCACAGATAAAATGATGACTGACTAATGGGAGGCCTTCAATCATGCAATAATGAGAGTTCAGAAACATTAAGTTCCTGTGAGACTGAAAGGCAAGCTTGGTAATGTTAGGAAACAAGGAGGAATCGAGTTATTGAAGTTCTTGTCAAGAATGAAATGGAATCCAATGTCAGATGTAGACAATTACGATCAACTAAATCACTTGCCGATTTTAAAGAGTGTAGCAGCACTCTTAAGAAGGAAATCAGGAAGGCAAAGACAGGATGAGATATCTTTATCAGATAAGGTTAAAGATTAAACGAAACTGATACTACAAATCCTTTAAGAGCAAGAGAGCAAATTAAGAGAGAGAGTAGACCCCTCTGAGAATCAATGCAGTTGACCATGCGTTGACGTTGAAGAGATGGGTCAGATACTAAAGACAGGATGAAATATCTTTATCAGATAAGGTTAAAGATTAAACGAAACTGATACTACAAATCCTTTAAGAGCAAGAGAGCAAATTAAGAGAGAGAGCAGACCCCTCTGAGAATCAATGCAGTTGACCTTGCGTTGACGTTGAAGAGATGGGTCAGATACTAAATGAATATTTTGCGTAAGTTGTGACTATTGAGAAAGAAATGTGTATTAGACATCACAGGGAAATAAATATTGTTGTCGAGAGTGTGGTGCTGGAAAAGAACAGCTCGTTAGACAGCATCCAAGCAGCAGCAGAATCGACGTTTTGGGCAAAAGCTCTTCATTAGGAATGAGGCTTGTGGGTCAAGGGGCTGAGACATAAATGGGAGGGAGTGAGGCTGGGGGAAGGTAGCTGGGAATGTGATTGGCAGATGAAGATGAGGGAGAAGGTGATAGCCATGGAAGTGGATTGAACAGAGAGGTGAGAAGGAAGATGGACAGGTGGGACAATTGAAAAGTGTGGTGCTGAGTTGGAGGCTTGTGACTGGGATAACGTGGGAGAAGGGGGAATGAGGAAACTGGCGAAGTTCACATTGATTCCGTATGGGTGCGGGCTCCTAAGGAGGAAGATGAGGCTTCACACATTTGCCACAGGAAGAGGCTGAAAAGCCTGGGGTCATTTTCCCTGGAGCGTTGGAGGTTGAGGGGTGATCTAATAGAGATAGGTTAAATAGACAGGATAGGTTAAATAGACAAAGTCCTTTCCCCAGGGTGAGGGAGTCCAGAACTGGAGGGCTTGGCTTTAAGATGAGAGAGGAAAAAAATTAAAAGTGACCCGAGGGGCAACTTTTTCACACTGAGAGTGGTGCATGCCTGGAATGAGCTGCCAAAAGAAGTATTGGAGGCTGGTAAAATTGCAACATTAAAAAGGCCTCTGGCTGGATACATGAATAAGAAAGGTTTAGAGCAAGTGCTGGCAAATGGGACTAGATTAGGTTAGGATATCTAGTTGGCATGAATGAGTTGGACTGAAGGGTCTGTTTCCATGCTGTACATTGTGATGGGTCAATGACTTTGTGACTTAATTCTATGAAAGCTGTAATTTATTTGACTATCATACTAGCTGGTAATATTACACCACAGCAGAACATTTAACATTTGCACAGAGATTTTACAGAACAAAATTTACACCAGTCCAGGAACGCAAAAAAATCAAGGGATGACTTTGAAACATTTTGAATACAGGAGTGAGAATGTAAAATGGAGAAATTGGAGGACAACATGCCTGTGTAGGTCACTCTGATGAGTGGATGGCAGGAAATGGGATTTGTTGATAAAACAAGCCAGGAGGATGCAAGAAATTTGGATAAAGTAAATGTACGGAATTTATAATCTGGTGTCAGGCTGATGTGGCGATGGAATACAAGGGCAGAGGTAAAAATGCTATGAATGACGGATTCAGCAATTGTGAGCTGAGGCAGGGATGGGTTTAAGAGCTGTGTTCCAGAATGGAAACAATAAATCTTGTTGGTGATGATCTTTCTGCGTTGATCTCAGGCTCCAATATCAACCCACAAGCAAACAATTTTCATCCAGAGTCAGTTCCTGCTAAGCTCGATGGAGTCACTGAGGTCCACAAAACATTTTCAGGGAAGCATTGAGAATGTCGGCTCATTTCTGAGCTTCCCATTCCTGAGCTTCGGATCCCACCTGTCACCGAGCCCTCTGATTTGGCCATGGATTCTCCATCAACATAGTAGCTTATTGGTGGAAAGAAGCGAACAAATAAAGGAAGGGATATCAGCATCAGGCCGTGGGAAACTGATTGGGAACAGATTAAGTATTGCTGAAAAGATATTTGTAATAAAAACATACAGGTTTATTATAGCATGTTATTTACTCTTGATAATAGAAACCTTGTTTGAACTTTTGTCCCGATGTGTGGATCAGAGAATTCCGTGTGGATGAGTGGAGAGGATTCAGTCGTTTTATTTCCCATATTGACCTGGAAGCAACCATGATCCTTTCGTCCATGTCCCTTTTTCATAATCTGACTCATTCACTGAGAACGGATTGCTTGGGATGATTTTTTGGGGGGAAGTCTACTTCGTCTTCTGGTAATGTTTTTGCTGTTCGGCTCATTGCTAACAGCACTTTAAGCTCGCCTTATTCCTGCAGTCTCTTTCATTCTGTTCCTCAGATGGAGACATTCTTGCCCATTAGAAAAGGAGTGTTATCATTTTGCTCCTTCTCCTTTCAGTCCATGCCCTCACGTGAACTCCTTGTTCCATTATCTGCTGCATCTCATGTTGGCTCTCAGTTACTTGGATTTATTCAGCAACTGAGTTATTTTTTTATCGGATATTTCACTTCATACTTTAACTGGTCTTTGAACTTTTTCTCTGTCACCACAAAAATAACTGCATTTGTGTACAATCTTTGATTCTGCAGCATATATGCAACTCGTACAAAGAGACCAAAAGCAGCTTAATCCAAGGAATAACCCGCTTGAAAGTAATATAAGATATACTCCAACCATAGATGGATGAAGCTGTCGAATATAGCAAAGAGTAAAA
>NW_025189234.1:0-3217 GCF_004010195.1 Chiloscyllium plagiosum | reverse complement strand
TGTCTGTCTCTCTGGGATGGGTAGCCATTTGCAATGTGTCTGTCGGGGACGGGTAGCCATTTGCAGTGTGTCTATCTCTCTGGGATGGGTAGCCATTTGCAGTGCGTCTATCTCCCTGGGATGGGTAGCCATTTGCAATGTGTCTATCTCCCTCGGATGGTAGCCCTTTGCAGTGTGCCTGTCTGTCCGGGATGGGTAGCCATTTGCAGTGCGTCTATCCCCTTCGGATGGTAGCCCTTTGCAGTGTGCCTGTCTGTCTGGGATGGGTAGCCATTTGCAGTGCGTCTATCTCCCTAGAGTGGGTAGCCATTTGCAATGTGTCTCTGGGATGGGGAGCCATTTGCATTGTGTCTGTCTCTCTGGGATGGGTAGCCATTTGCAGTGTGTCTGTCTGTCTGGGATGGGTAGCCATTTGCAGTGTGTCTATCTCCCTGGGGTGTGTAGCCACTTGCAGTGTGTCGATCTGTCTGGGATGGGTAGCCATTTGCAGTGTGTCTATCTCCCTGGGGTGTGTAGCCATTTGCAGTGCCTGTCTGTCTGGGATGGGTAGCCATTTGCAGTGTGTCTATCTCCCGGGCTGTGTAGCCATTTGCAGTGTGTCGATCTGTCTGGGATGGGTAGCCATTTGCAGTGTGTCTATCTCCCTGAGATGGGTAGCCATTTGCAGTGTGTCTGTCTGTCTGGGATGGGTAGCCACTTGCAGTGTGTCTGTCTGTCTGGGATGGGTAGCCATTTTCAGTGTGTCTATCTCCCTGGGATGGGTAGCCATTTGCAGTGCCTGTCTGTCTGAGATGGGTAGCCATTTGCAGTGTATCTATCTCCCGGGCTGTGTAGCCATTTGCAGTGTGTCGATCTGTCTGGGATGGGTAGCCATTTGCAGTGTGTCTATCTCCCTGGGATGGGGTATCCATTTGCAGTGTGTCTATCTCCCTGGGATGGGTAGCCATTTGCAGTGTGTCGATCTGTCTGGGGTGTGTAGCCATTTGCAGTTTGTCGATCTCCCTGGGATGGGTTTCCATTTGCAGTGTGTCTGTCTCCCTGGGATGGGTAGCCATTTGCAGTGTGTCTGTCTCCCTGGGATGGGGAGCCATTTGCAGTGTGTCTGTCTCCCTGGGATGCGGAGCCATTTGCAGTGTGTCTATCTCCCTGGGATGGGTAGCCATTTGCAGTGTATCTATCTCGCGGGCTGTGTAGACATTTGCAGTGTGTCGATCTGTCTGGGATGGTTAGCCATTTGCAGTGCGTCTATCTGTCTGGAATGTGTAGCCATTTGCAATATGTCTATCCCCCTGGGATGAATAGCCATTTGCAGTGTGTCAATCTCTCTGGGACGGGTAGCCATTTGCAGTTTGTCGATCTCCCTTGGATGGGTTTCCATATGCAGTGCGTCTATCTCCCTCGGATTGGGAGCCATTTGCAGTGTGTCTGTCTCTCTGGGATGGGTAGCCATTTACAGTGTGTCTATCTCCCTCGGATGGTTAGCCATTTGCAGTGCGTCTATCTCCCTCGGATGGGGAGCCATTTGCAGTGTGCCTGTCTCTCTGGGATGGGGAGCCATTTGCAGTGCGTCTATCTCCCTCGGATGGGGAGCCATTTGCAGTGTGTCTATCTCCCTGGGATGGGTAGCCATTTGCAGTGTGTCTATCTCCCTGGGATGTGCAGCCATTTGCAGTGTGTCTATCTCTCTGGGATGGGTAGCCATTTGCAGTGTGTCTATCTCCCTAGGATGGGTAGCCATTTGCAGTGTGTCTATCTCCCTCGGATGGGTAGCCATTTGCAGTGTGTCTGTCTGTCTGGGATGGGTAGCCATTTGCAGTGTGTCTATCTCCCTGGGATGGGTAGCCATTTGCAGTGTGTCTGTCTCTCTGGGATGGGTAGCCAATAGCAGTGTGTCTATCTCCCTGGGATGGGTCGCCATTTGCAGTGTGTCTGTCTATTTCGGATGGGTAGCCATTTGCAGTGTGTCTGTCTCTCTGGGATGGGGAGCCATTTGCAGTGTGTCTATCTCCCTGGGATGGGTCGCCATTTGCAGTGTGTCTCTCTCCCTGGGATGGGTAGCCACTTGCAGTGTGTCTATCTCCCTGGGATGGGAAGCCATTTGCAGTGTGTCGATCTGTCAGGGATGGCTAGCCATTTGCAGTGTGTCTATCTCCCTGAGATGGGGAGCCATTTGCAGTGTGTCTGTCTGTCTCGGATGGGTAGCCAATTGCAGTCTGCCTGTCTCCCTGGGCTGGGTAGCCATTTGCAGTGTATCTATCTCCCAGGCTGTGTAGCCATTTGCAGTGTGTCGATCTGACTGGGATGGGTAGCCATTTGCAGTGCGTCTATCTCCCTGGGATGGGTAGCCATTTGCAGTGTGTCTGTCTCCCTGGGATGGGTAGCCATTTGCAGTGTGTCTATCTCCCGTGCTGTGTCGACATTTGCAGTGTGTCCATCTCCCTGGGATGGGTAGCCATTTGCAGTGTATCTATCTCCCGTGCTGTGTAGCCATTTGCAGTGTGTCGATCTGACTGGGATGGGTAGCCATTTGCAGTGCGTCTATCTCCCTGGGATGGGTAGCCATTTGCAGTGTGTCTGTCTCCCTGGGATGGGTAGCCATTTGCAGTGTGTCTGTCTCCCTGGGATGGGTAGCCATTTGCAGTGTAATCTATCTCCCGACTGTGTAGCCATTTGCAGTGTGTCTGTCTGTCGGGGATGGGTAACCATTTGCAGTATATCTATCTCCCGGGCTGTGTAGCCATTTGCAGTGTGTCTGTCTGTCTGGGATGGGGAGCCATGTGCAGTGTGTCTATCTCCCTGGGGTGGGGAGCCATTTGCACTTTGTCTATCTCCCTGGGATGGGTAGCCATTTGCAGTGTGTCTATCTCCCTGGGATGGCTATCCATTTGCAGTGTGTCTATCTCTCTGGGATGGGGAGCCATTTGCAGTGTGTCTGTCTGTCTGGGATGGGTAGCCATTTTCAGTGTGTCTATCTCCCTGGGGTGGGTAGCCATTTGCAGTGTGTCTGTCTCCCTGGGATGGTAGCCATTTGCAGTGTGTCTATCTCCCTGGGATGGGAAGCCATTTGCAATGTGTCTATCTCCCTCGGATGGTAGCCCTTTGCAGTATGTCTGTCTGTCTGGGATGGGTAGCCATTTGCAGTTCGTCTATATCCCTAGAGTGGGTAGCCATTTGCAATGTGTCTCTGGGATGGGGAGCCATTTGCAGTGTGTCTGTC
>NW_025189233.1:1937-3217 GCF_004010195.1 Chiloscyllium plagiosum | reverse complement strand
GTCTGGGCGGTGTGACAGGGGAGCCCCGCACTGTCCGAGGTCCGGACAGTGTGACAGGGGAGACCTGCACTGTCCGAGGTCTGGGCGGTGTGATAAGGGAGCGGTTCTCACCAGGCGTTGGATGCGTTCCTGCTGTTTCTGAGTCATGGTGATGAAATCGATCTTGCCCAGTTTGGTGGGGTCTAGGGTGATCAGGTCCGGCTGAATCTGTACAGAGAGAAACAGAAACTCTGGGTTTTATGGTGGAGGGAGTGACTGCCTGACTGGATCCGAACCTATTCTCCAGAGATCCTTTCACCCACTGACCATGAAGATGTCGAAGGACCGACAGGAGAGGTTTCTAAGTTGCAGTTCTATTGTAGTGACAATTAGAGGACTTTCCTGCTGCTCACTTGCTGTGATGGTACCTGCACATTGGTGACTCACACCAAGGTTTCTCCTGAAACATTACAGACACTGGGTCTCTTTGAAAACACTGTACTCGATTGGTTTGGGTGGGATCTCAATCCTTGCAGACTCTTTGTGGAAAATGTTGCCACTGCTCGGAAGCCTGAAGTTAACTGTTTGTATGTATTTTCTGGAAGTCTCATGTCTGGGTTTATGGCTGTTGTGATTTCTGTTTCATTTGGATTTTTGGGCGAACTTCAGTGCCTGCTGAGAGACAGGAGCCTCCCCAGCCACTCTGAAGTTGGGCAGTGCGTTTGTGTTTCAAAATGAGTCACCACAAAGCAAGTGTTTCCCTGAATTGGGGGTTGTGAGTGCTGTTTATACCAGTAAATGTTTATACTTTCCTGTTTCACATTGTGTGCTTTGGTCAGCTTTACATTCTTCCGGAAGGAACTGGGTGTTCGCAATGAATCGATCATGTTGAATCCCACAGAGACCTCATGATCTTGTTCTATTCAAACTTAATACAGAGACGGTGTATCATTGCTGACAATATTTTAGTTCCAAGGTAAAGGGTTTCAGGGGATGTACAAATCAGGATGTGAACATAAGAGATATAGTTGGCTAGCTTGCAGATAACACCCAAATTGCAGGTATCACGGTCAGCAAGGGAGGTTACCTCAGATTACAACGCGATCTCGATCAGATGGAGTTTAATTCAGATAAATGCGAGGAGCTGCATTTTGGGAAAGCAAATCTTAGCAGGTCTTATACACTTAATGGTAAGGTCCTAGGGAGTGTTGCTGAACAAAGAGACCTTGGAGTGCAGGGTCATAGCTCCTTGAAAGTGGAGTCGCAGGTAGATAGGATAGTGAAGAAGGCATTTGGTATGC
>NW_025189233.1:0-1840 GCF_004010195.1 Chiloscyllium plagiosum | reverse complement strand
AAGTCTGTTCCCTGGGGTCAGGGAGTCCAGAACTAGAGGGCATAGGTTTAGGGTGAGAGGGGAAAGATATATAAAAGAGACCTACGGGGCAACTTTTTCACGCAGAGGGTGGTACGTGTATGGAATGAGCTGCCAGAGGATGTGGTGGAGGCTGGTACAATTGCAACATTTAAGAGGCATTTGGATGGGTATATGAATAGGAAGGGTTTGGGGGGATATGGGCCTGGCGCTGGCAGGTGGGACTAGATTGGGTTGGGATATCTGGGATACTATGGACGGGTTGGGCCGAAGGGTCTGTTTCCGTGTCAGATGACTCTCCAAGAGAAGGCCATTCGGCCCCTTTGAGCTGTTCCCCAATTCAATAACATGGCGGCTGATCTGATTGGAACCTCACGCCTGCAGATCCCCAACAATCTTTTCTCCTCCTGCTCCAGAATCCACCTCCCTCAGCCTTCAAACATTGACAGATCCAGCACTCCCAGCTAAATGACGAAGGGGCCTACAAACACCCATAGAGAGTGAGTGAGAATGAGATGGAGAGTGAGAAAGAGAGAATGAGAGAGAGTGAATGTGTGAGAGAGCGAGAGAGGAGTTCAAGTGTGTGACCGAGTGAGAGATCGTGAGTGAGTGTGACAGAATGCGAGAGAGAATGTGAAAGGGAGTGAGAGTGAGAGTTTGTGAGCGAGTGCGAGAGAGGGCAGAGTGCCTGTGTGTACGTGTGAGAGAGTGACAGCGTGTGTGCGCAAGAGAGGGTGATAGTGTGTGTGTGTGCACGAGTGTGCGTGAGAGTAACAGCATGTGCGTGTGTGCACAAGCATGTGTGAGAGACGGTGACAGTGTGTGCGTGTGTGCAAGTGTGCGCGAGAGCGCGCGTGTGTGAGAGAGAGTGAGGTGTGCAAGTGTGCGCGAGAGCGCGCGTGTGTGAGAGAGAGTGAGAGCGTGTGCATGTATGAGTAACAGCGTGTGCGTATGCGCACGAGTGTGAGAGAGAGTGACAGCATGTGCGTGTGTGTGCGACAGTGACAGCGTGCGAGAGAGTGACAGCGTGTGCGAGAGAGTGACAGCGTGTGCGAGAGAGTGACAGCGTGTGCGTGTGTGCGAGCGTGAGAGTGTGTGCGAGCGTGAGAGTGTGTGACAGCGTGTGCATGTGAGAGTGACAGCGTGTGCGTGTGCACGCAAGCGTGACAGCGTGAGAGTGACAGCGTTTGCGTGTGTGACAGCGGGTGCATGCGTGCAAGAGCGTGTGTGAGAGCGTGCGCGTGTGTGAGAGTGACAGCATGTGCGTGTGTGAAAGTGACAGCATGTGCGTGTGTATGCGAGCGTTTGTGAGTGACAGCATGTGCGCGCGAGCGTGTGTGTGAGAGCGTGTGCGTGTGTGCGCGAGCGTGTGAGAGAGTGACAGCGTGAGCGTGGGAGAGTGAGAGCGTGTGCATGTGCGTGTGAGCGTTTTAGGCTGACAGCGTGTGCGCGCAAGTGTTAGAGACAGCATGTGCGTGCGTGCGCGAGCGTGTGAGAGACAGTGAGAAACGTGTGTGAGTGAGAGCGTGTGCGTTTGCGTGGGAGAGTGAGAGCGTGTGCATGTGCGTGTGAGCGTGTTAGGCTGACAGCGTGTGCACGCAAGTGTTAGAGACAGCATGTGCGTGTGTGCGCGAGCGTGTGAGAGACAGTGAGAAACGTGTGTGAGTGAGAGCGTGTGCGTTTGCACGAGCATGTGAGAGAGAGTGTAAGTGTGTGCGTGTGTGCATGTGCATGAGAGACAGCGTGTGCGTGTGAGAGAGTGTGAGCGTGTGCGTGCATGTAAGAGTGAGAGCGTGTGAGAGCGTGACAGAGTGACAGCGTG
>NW_025189232.1:0-3217 GCF_004010195.1 Chiloscyllium plagiosum | reverse complement strand
GCAGATGATGTGGTTTACATGGAGTTCATTAACGTCTTTGACAATGTCCCGCATGGAAGGCTGGTCCAAAAGGGAAGAGCCCATGGGATCCAAGGCAAGTTGGTAAATTGGATCCACAATTGGTGGAGGGTTGTTTTATGATGGGAAGCCTTTGTCCAGCGGATGTCCCACAGGGATCTGTGCAGGAATATTTGCTGGTTGTTATGTACATTAATATCTCGGATATGAAAGCAGAAGGAATCATTAGTAGGTTTGCAGATAACATGAAAGGTGAGGGTGTTGTCCACAGTGAGGGTGATGGACTCAGGGTACAACCTGATATCGATCAGATGATAAACTGAGCAGACTAATGGCAAATGGAGTTACTTCTGATCACTGTGAGGTAATGCACTGTGGCAACTCTACTCAACAAACGATATCCATCATGAATGGTAGATCCTCCTGGAGTGCTGAGGAACACAGGGACCTTGGTGGGCAAGTCCCTGTATGTCTGAAGGTATCAGCACAGTTAGACAGGGTGGGGAAGACACCTGAACTGGGAACAGGACGGGGATCCATATTCTGGTGGGGAGAGTTGCTGGAGCTGCTCGAGAGGATTTAAACTCATCCTGCAGGGGTGTGGGACCCATAGAGTCGTAAGGCCAGAAAGAAGTTTGAGGTTGTGCAGATGTTCAGGAGAGCAATGTAAATGGACAAGGCAGGCAAGAACAGAGCAGACAATGAGGGAAGATTGATGAATTAAACTGCATTTATTTCAATGTAAATGGCCGGACAGATAAGGCAGATGAACCGAGAGCATGGATGGGAACATGGGACTGGGATACCATAGGCATTCCAAAAACACAGCTGAGGGATCGACAGGACCAGCAGATCAATGTTCCAGGGGACACAAACTACAGGAAGGATAGAACAGGAGGCAAAACAGGAGGAGAGCTGGTGGTTTTGATTGGGGGAAACATCCCAGCAGTACCTCGAGGGAGTATTCATGTAGGATCGCCCAGTTAAGCGATATTAGTGGAACTGGGAAATAAAAATTATTCATCAGTTTGCTTTGATTGTACTACAGTGATAGGCAATGGGAGGTGGAGGAGCAAATATGTCAGAAGATTTCAGATATCTGTTAGAATATTAGGTTTGTAGCAGTAGGGGATTTTAACCTTTCCAAACCTGGAATGGGACTGCCGCAGTGTTGAGCATTTGGATGGAAGGAATCTGTTAAGTCTGTTCCAGTAACTCCCAGTCATTATGTAAATGGACCAACTGGAGAATGGGGCGAAACCTGACCTCCCCTTGGGAAACAAGATAGGGAACGGGACTGAGGTGTTAGTGGGGGAGCAATATGGAAAGTCACCACAATTGTATTAGTTTGAAAATAGGGATGGAAAAGGACAGGCCTGGTCCACAAGTTCAAATTATACAATGGAGCAAGATAGCATTAGACAGGATTTTTAAAAGTAGATCTGGGGAGGTAAAGTGAAGTCTGGCAAGTAGGAATATCTTAAAACCGAGAAAAAGTAGCGTTCAGCGCCAGCGTGTTCCTGTTAGTGTGCAGCTCAATGCTGACTGAATTAGGAAACACTGGCTGAGTTTCGAGGCTCTGGTCAAGCAAAAAAGGGGACACATGTCAGATATAACTGGCTGACTCAAGGGAATCCCTTCAGGACCATCGGGGCTGTAGAAATACACTTAGGATGGAAATCAGGAATGCAAAAAGGGAGCATGAGATAGTTTTGGCAGAGAAAGTTAATGAGAATCCGAAGAAATTCTATAAGTGTATTAAGAGCAAAAGAAGAGCTAAGGACAAAACCGGTATCCTTAATGATCAATGAAGCCAACTATGTGTGAAACTACAAGATCCAAAACAAATATTTCACTTTGGAACTTACTGTGGATAAAGACTGAGAAGCACAGCGAATTGGCCTGACCACTATTGGAATACTGTGGACCAATTCTGGTCTCAATGCCATCGGAAGGATTTTGTGGAACATGAAAAGTTCAGAAGAAATAACCAAGGATGTTGCCAGGGTTGGAGGGTTTGCGCTACAGGGAAAAGCCTGAATAGGCTGGGGAGTTACCTGATAAAGGTGTTTAAAATCATGATGGTCATCAATAGGGTCAACAGACAAGGTCTTTTTTTCAGGGCTGGGGATTCCAAACCGATAGAGCATAGCTTTAAAGTGCGAGGGGAACTTTTCAAAGGGACCTAAAGGACAACTAGTTCCTGCAGAGTGGATAGAATAAGCTGCCAGAGGAAATAGTGGAGCGTGATAGAAATACATTTAAAAGGCATGTGGGTGGGTATATGAATAGGAAGGGTTTAGAGGGATATTGGCAAACTTGTGTCAAATGTGACTAGGTATGTCATGCAGGAGTTGGTCCGAAGGATCTGTTTCTGTGCTGTACATCTCTATGACTCAATGTCTTGAAATGAGTCCACATTATCGAAGAGGAGGTGCTGGAAGTTTTAGAACACAGAGGTAGATAAATCCCTAGGACCTGATTAAATGTATCTCAGGACATTCTGGGACGCTGGTGAAGAAATTGCAGGGCCCCTAGCAGAGATATTTGTACAATAGAGTGTTATGTGTGATAGGCAGGTCGACTGGAGGATGGCATTGTGGAGAAGGTTTTCTGAGATTACAAAGGGAGCCTGATGAAATGCGTGAACGGCTGAAAAACGGCTGGAGTTCAATCTGAATATATGCCAGGTAATGCATTTGGAACAACCAACACAGGCAGGGCTTATACAATTATTGGTCGGACCTTCAGTAGTGTTGAAGAGCAGGGGACCCGGGATTCAGGGGATTTGAAGTTTGCAACATAGAGAGACAGGATGGTTAAAAAGGCTCTTGCCCCATTTGCTTTCATTACTCAGTCCTTTGGATATAGGAGTTGGGAAGTCGCATTGAGGTTATACAGGCCATTGGTGAGGTCTCTTCTGGAATACTGTGTCCAGTTCTGGTCGCCCAGTTATAGGAAGGAAATTGTTAAGCTGGAGAGGGTTCAGATGAGATTTATTGGGATGTGGCTGGGTATGACGAATTGGCTTCAGTTATAACGAAAGGCTGGATAGGTTGGTATTTTTTCATTGAAACCTGAATGTTGAGAGATGACCTCATAGACATTTATAAACTAGTGAGAGGGATAGATAGAGTTAATGAGAGTTGTCTTTTCCCATGGGCAGGGGAGTTTCAAGACGAGGAGCTACACTTTTAAG
>NW_025189231.1:1902-3217 GCF_004010195.1 Chiloscyllium plagiosum | reverse complement strand
CCAGCCCAGACACCATCAACCCAGAGGAGATATTTGTTCGCCGTGGTTCACTGTGCAGACCAGGCCAGTGTACTGCTCAGTACAACCCACCAATCTGTCCAGTTCAATCCATTGCACTGGTCAATATAATCCAGGAATATGTCCAGATTAAAACACAGCACAGATCATACCAGGGCACTTATCTTCAAACGCAGACTAGACATCTGTCCAGCACGGGATGCCGGGATAGAGACAGAAATGCTGCAGATGCTGAAATCCAAAGTAGACAGACAGGAAGCTGGGAGAACACAGCAAGCCAGGGCAGCATCAGGAGCTGGAGAAGTTGACGTTTCGGGTGTAACTGGGAGAGAGACAGAAATGCTGCAAGAATCCTGAAGGAGGGCTGCACACAAAAAAAATAACAAATTATGCACCTGCTGATGCTGCCTGGGTTGCGTTGTTCCAACAGCAAGTATTCAGCAGGGGAATCAGTGCAAACCACACCCTGCATTGATCTATAAACCCGGGCTAGATATCTGTCCAGCACGGGGAGCTGTGCAGACCGCAGCAGTGCATCGATCTATAAACTCGGACGAGATATCTGTCCAGCACTGGGGGCTATGCAGACCACCGCAGGGCATTAATGTGTGAAAATGAAACAAATATCCATTCAGCATGGGAGCAGCAGAGATTGCATCAACCAGAGAGTCTGACCAGCATAGCGAACTGTGCAGTGATCACTGGTGAATTAATCTGTAAACCAGGAACAGTTACCCTCCCAGCATGGAGAACTGTGTACCCCACCCCAGTGCATTGATCTGTAAACCAGGAGCAGTACCACCCAGCATGTAGGACTGTCTACGCCACCCCAGTGCATTGATCCGTAAATCAGAAGCGGTTACCCTCACAGCATTTAGGGCTGTGTACATCCCCCCAGTGCATTGATCTGTAAACCAGGAGCAGTTACCCTCCCAGCATGTCGGACTGTGTGCATTACCCCAGTGCATTGATCTGTAACCCTGGAGCAGTTATTCTCCCAGCATGGAGGACTGTGTACACCACCCCAGTGCATTGATCTGTAAACCAGGAGCAGTTACCCTCCCAGCATGGAGGACTGTGTTCACCACCCCAATACATTGATCTGTAGCACTGTGATAGATCGCTGCCCAGCTTGGGGAAACCTGCAACCCATGCTGGGAGTGACAGGTTGTGCAACTCCCACCCATTTCAGCTTTATATCTCCACTGTGTCATGACAAGGGGGTGCTGTGGGTGTGAACATCACTGCCAGAGAGAGATGGCGGTGCAATCAGGTTAAGTATCACCACATGGGATGG
>NW_025189231.1:0-1014 GCF_004010195.1 Chiloscyllium plagiosum | reverse complement strand
TACCGCATGTGGCAGCTTCCCTCTCTCTGTCTCTGTCTCTCTCTGTCTCTGTCTGTCTCTTTCTCTCTCTCTCTCTCTTAAACCACTTTACCCCCCCACCACATTAATAACACTGCATGGATACAACACTGTGCACTGACTCCTTCCGGACACCTTACCATGACCCCGTCCACCACCTACACCAGCACTAACAGCAGGGCCACCCACTCCCACCCTCAGTCCCTCCGTCTCTTCTTCCCATTCCAGGAGAAAGAGCCTGGAATAGGACAGAAAGTGCCAAGCCAGGTTGTGGAGTGCCCGATATCCATTCCCTTATACCCCCTTCCCCCGCCATGTGGGGAGGAGCCTGGTACGATCCGGAGAGGACCGGGATGCCTCGTGTGGAAATTCTGAAGCATCCACGTCCCACTGACCGAGTCAGGAGCAATGTTCAGTGAAGGATAATTCTCACTTTAAACCCACTGGCAGCTCCGTTTCCCCTCGGCACAACTTAGAAGCCGTGGCCCTGATGCCATCTCCCTTTTGTGTCGAGCTGGCACAAATGGAATCCCCCCCGGTCTCGGTGGGCAGGAGGGTGGGCTCACAACACATCATCACCACCACCTCCCAGGAAGGGAGCACGGTGACGCCCTCCTTTACCTCCCGCTGTAAACAGCTCAGCTACTGAAACTAATCTGCTCTCCTCACTTGTCCTGACATCTTCAACAATCTGTGCTCATATACACCCAGGACCCTCTCCTCCTGTACCCCCTTTATAATGGCATAGCCTTTTTTATATTGTCGTTCATTGTCTTTCCGATCAACGTGCATCACCTTACACAGCTCTGCATTGATCCACAACTGCCATACACCTGAACACTACACCAACGTGTGATTGTCCTGTTAGAGTTCCACACTGTCCTCTACAATTCTTCCGGGTTTGGTGCCATCTAAAAACACTGGAATTGTCATAGCATCACAGTCGCCATGAAACAACTGAAATCCTGCCATACTCACGACTGTGAGAAAGTGAAA
>NW_025189230.1:1564-3217 GCF_004010195.1 Chiloscyllium plagiosum | reverse complement strand
ACCATTGTTGCTCCCTCAGCCTCTTTGTCCCAGAGACAGGCAGTGAGACGGCATAAACACGTAGCATCATTCCCCCGCCGACTGAGGTGGTCCAGCCCATTGTGCCCATGACGTCTCTCTGCCACTTGTCTCTCTCTGAGGTGATTCACAATCGGTGATATCTGTCCGAATACTAAGGGACTGTGTCTGAATGGTGATACAGTTTCTGACATGCTGATCGTCTTGTCATTCACGTACGAACCGGCGAGGCAAATTACGGCAGGGAAGGCACGAAAGCACAAGGTATGCGTCTCAGCTCATTGGCATCTCAGAGAAGTGGTTTTGCGATTCAGTTCATTGTAAACCGACGAAGAACAGGAGAAGACCACTCACCCTCCAAACGTGGGTGAGTTTCGCGACAGTATCGGTATGATTCGGGGCATTCAGACACACAGGAAGTTGTTGAAAGGCAAGATGCTGAACGGAGTACCATCACTCAGGAAAGTCGCTGAAGGAGACATTGGACAAAAGCAGAGGATGCTTTCGAGCCAACAAACTCTGAGTTATGGGCCCAGCACGCACCCGCTGCGCCACTCTGCTTCTGCACGCAGTGTCCTTTTCCACAGGTCTGTTCAGCCTTTCGTCTGGCACGTGGCATGCACGTTCGGAACTGATGTCAAAGATCTCCACTGCGGTCGTCTTATATGGTGTTGATCAGACGTATGGAGGCTGGGTAAATATAAAGTCTTTCTAACTTCCCACATTCTGTTGGTCGAACTGTGATTTCACTCTGAATAGACGCCATGCGGCCCACCTTCGCTCTGCTGGGTCGACACAGCAAGTAAACGTGGGTCTTAATTCGTAGCATTCTCTTGCCTTCTCTGTGCAATTCTGCACATTGTTACTTTAAGCATGACCACCGGATTCCCGTTTGCGTCTAATGAATCTGCCTCTTTGTCAGTGTCAGTTAGGGATTGACTGACCCCAACCACTCCCAGTACGAAAGCGTTCTTCCTAATGTCACTTTTGGTTCTTTTCTTCATGACTTTAAAACTCTGCCGAATCGTTGCCGATCCTTTCAGGCGTGGGAGCATTTTGACTACATTACTTTCTCTGTCTCGACTTCCCATGACTTGGAAAGCTTCAATCGGGCCAGATTTGCAACTTCTGCTCTCCGAAGAGAGCTATCCCAAATTTCCAATCGACCTTCATCGCTGACATCCCTCAAACACCGCACCACTCACGTCAACCTATTCAACGCTATCTCCAATCATTTCACTTCGCTGCTTTCTGTCCCATTGGTACGCCAGGGAGCCCAACCTAGTTTAACGAAGGTGCTTTTTGAGAAAAATCAAACAGGCACCTTCGCACACGGCATGAAACGCGGGCTCGTCTGGAATTTGAATCCGGGATCTCTCGCATGCCTGCATCGACGAAGACGCAAAGCGAGAATCATACCCCTAGACCAACGAGCCACACAACAGGGGCGCCTGCGCCCCCGTTCTACCTCTTGAACCAGCTGAGTCTTGCTCAGAGTGAAGTATAGTTGACATTGAACAGGCTGGGGATGTTTTCTCTGAAAGTCGGAGGGCTGAAGGGTGACTTTATGGAGGTTTACAAAATTATGAGGGGCATGGATAGGATAAATAGGCAAAGTCTTTTCCCTGGGGTCGG
>NW_025189230.1:0-1350 GCF_004010195.1 Chiloscyllium plagiosum | reverse complement strand
GCAGAAAATTAAACCGTTTTCTTTCTAAACTTTTCTCTGACACCGGAGTGACCAGTGACAAGCATTGCCCTCCTCAACATAGGGTACAGAGAACAGGAGAAGACCCCGCAGACCTCCACGAGTGTGTCATTTCAACTGTGCACATTGGGCCAGTGTATCAATGTGAAATATTTACGTCGAAGTTTTTTGGGAAGCAGATGAGAAGGCGAGGTGCACAACAGTGCGCCGTTATACGGGAAAGCTGCTAAAGACGACATTGAGTGAATAGGAAAGAGCTGGCGGGAAAGAGAGCAATGTACACTGGAGACTCTGAGCCAGCTGAAATTTGCTCAGTGTGAAATACATTCCACTTTGCTCCAAGAACTGCAAGCAGCAAAGAGTTTCCAGAACATCAGCTTGTCAATCTGTCCACGGGATGCGGTTTCTGACTATGCGGATCGTCTTGTCATTCACATCAAACGGCGATTTAAATCCTGGATCTCTCGCACGTCTGTGTCTAAGGAGATCCAAAGCGAAAATCATACCCCTCGACCAACGAGCCACAGAGCAGCCACTTCTGCAGCCCCGCTCTACCTCTTCAACCAGCTTAGTCTTGCTCAGAGTGAAATATCGTTGACATTGAACAGGCTGGGGCTGTTTTCTCTGGAGCCTTGGAGGTTGAGGGGTGACTTTATGGAGGTTTACAAAATTATGAGGGGCATTGGTAGGATACGGGCTGAAAATGTGTTGCTAGAAAAGCGCAGCAGGTCAGGCAGCATCCAAGGAGCAGGAGAATCGACGTTTCGGGCATGAGCCCTTCTTCAGGAATCATGCCGCATTGATCGGATAAACAGACAAGGTCTTTTCCCTGAATTGAGGGAGTCTAGAACTAGATGGCATACATTTACGGTGAGTGTGGAAAGAAATAAAAGGGACTTAAGGGATAACATTTTAACACAGAGCACGGTGTAGGTATGGAATTAGCTTTTTGAGCAAGTCGTGGAGGCTAGTATAATTACGACATTTAAAAGGCATCTGGATGGGTCCATGTATTGGAAGGGTTTAAGGAGATATGGGCCAAGTGCTAGCAAATGGGACTAGACTGTTGAGGATAACTGGTCAACATGGATGAGTTGGACTGAATGGTCTCTTTCCATGTTGTAATTCGTGTGACTCTGTGGAATTCTCTGCCCAAGGGAGCAGATGAGGCAGCTTCATTAATTATATTCAAGACATAGTTGGATGGGATATTCCATGGAGGGGAATTAAGGGTAGATGGAATAATGCAGGTTGGAGGAGCTGAGATGATGGATAGATCAGCCATCATCTGAATGAATTGTGGAGCAGGCTCGACAGACCAAGTCGTTGACT
>NW_025189229.1:0-3216 GCF_004010195.1 Chiloscyllium plagiosum | reverse complement strand
GTGATGGGAGTGCAGCATTGTCAAAGGGTCAGTGTGGAGGGAGTGCAGCATTGTCAGAGAGTCAGGACGGAGGGATTGCTGTGCGGTGAGAGAGTCAGTAATGATGAAGTTCGCACTCACTGACGGTCAGTACTAATGGATGGCCATGCCGTCAGAGTGTCGCACTGTGAGAGAGTTACTACTGAGGGAGTGCTGAACTGTGAACGGGTTAGAACTGAGCAAGCACGGCACTCTGAGGGTATTAGTACTGAGGGACCACCGCGCCGTGAGGGGATCAGTACTGAGGGAGCACCACACTATGTGTCGGACAGTCAGTACTGTGTGATTGCTGCATTGCCAGAGGGTCAGTACTGAGAGAGTGATGAACACTCAAAGGGACATTACTGAGGGAGCGCTACACGGTCTGTGTGTCAGTTCTGAGGGAGTGTTGTGTCAGAGGATCAGTAATGAGGGAGTGCTGCACTTTAAAAGGTCTGTACGGAGGGAGTGCTGCACTGTCAGAGGGTCATTACTGAGGGAGCGCTGCACTGTTAGAGAGTCAGTACTGAGGGAGCGCTGCACTGTCAGAGAGTCAGTACTGAGGGAGTGCCACACTGTCAGAGTATCATGACTGAGGGAGTGCTGCACTGTCAGCGCATCAGTCTGGGGGATACCTGCATTGTAAGAGAGTCAGTACTGAGTGATTGCCACACTATCAGATGGGCTGAATGGCCTAATGTCTGCTCCCATGTCTTTTGGTCGATGAGGAATATCTGAAATTGTTCAGTACATTTCTGCCTCTGCTTCCTACAGACCCTGCTCAGTAATGATTCCCACGTCCAGGTTCCAGAGACTGTGTTCTAACAAACAGTCTTCATTTGGTTACCACCCTCTTTTCCCAGGGATCAAGTTTTCGTTTCACGTGACTGACCTGCCAGCTCAAAGGGATATTTTCGTGCTGCAGAGCTGAGGTTTATTCCTCAGCTTCCATGTGCTCATCCAAATGAATCCCACTGCCCCACACTCAGCACAGTCGTCTGTTCCTTATTTGTGAGCTTCCCAATGCTAATCACATCCAGAATGATATTCCACACTCCTCCAAATCGTATCGCAGGCTATTTGCTTGGGAGCGAGGAGTGCTAAGAGAGGAAATAAAAATCTGACAGTACTTTACAGTAACATTAAGGGTGAATTGATAATGAGAGAAAGAGTAGGTTGTGGAACACAGTGAGAATTTGTGCATGGACCCAGTGAATGGATGCA
This sequence comes from Chiloscyllium plagiosum, assembly GCF_004010195.1. NCBI lineage: Eukaryota > Metazoa > Chordata > Chondrichthyes > Orectolobiformes > Hemiscylliidae > Chiloscyllium > Chiloscyllium plagiosum. The sequence continues at coordinate 1,974 of NW_025189229.1, read as the reverse complement.
TTTTGTCAATGCTCATTGGGACAGGGTTGGTATGAAATCGTGGAGATGCTCTGTGATACAATTAAATGTATTAGAATATATAGAGAGAGATGGTTCTGAGTGGTCTGGCCTTCTTACAACCCAATAAATCTCCAAAGACGATGGAAATGTATCTCAGTTTACTGAATGAGGTAATGGAGGAAGTAGCAGGTACACTTGCAAACATTTTTAAATCCCCTCTGGACACAGGAGAGGTATCGTCGGACTGACCATGTGGTACTGTTATTCAAGAAGGAACATGGGATATACCAGGCAGCTACAGGCCAGTCAGGCTAATACCGTGGGTGGGACGTCTGTTGGAAGCAATTTTGGGAGATAGAATTAATCAGCATTTACAGAGACTGGAGTTCATGATGAACAGTCAGAATGGTTGTGTTAAGTTGAGCTCAGGTCTGACCAATGGGATTGCACTTTTTAAGGAGGTGACCAGCTGTGTAAATAAGGGCAATACTTTCCTGTCTTCTGCTTGGAGGTCAGTAAGGCTTTTATCAGGACCCATACTGGAAACTGATAGTGAACATAAAAACTCAAGATCCAAGGAATTTGGCGCAGAATGCTGAGTGGCAGGAAGCAGAGAGTGATGGCCCAGTTAGAATTCTCTGTCTGTTCATGTCTTACTGCTGGGATCTTGCTGATGTGGTTGATAGAAAAGATTTAGATTTGAATGGTGAATGGTTAATCATTGGGTTCATGAATGATATGAAGATTGGTTGTGTGATAAATACTGAGGATGATAACCTTAGATTACAGAAGCATGGAGATGGCCTTGTCAGATGGACTGATCAGTGGCAACGGGTGAGGTGCCTGAAGACTGGAGGGTGATTAATGATGGGCCATTATTGAAGTAAGGCTGCAAGTAACAACCATTGAACTATGGAGCTGTGAGCCTGATGGCAGTGGTGGGTAAGCTGTTGGAGGGCATTCTGAGACACAACTTACATGCATTTGGAAAAGCAAGAATTGATTAGGGATGGTCAGCTTGGCTTTGTTTGTGGAAATGATGTCTCCAACTTGATAGAGCTTTTGAAGGGATGACCAAGGAAACAGATGAGAAGGTTTCACATGGGAGATTGCTTAGTAATAGGTTAGATGAGATGACATCCAAGGAGAGAGGACAGCACAGTGCCTCAGTGGTTTGATTCTAACTCCCGGTGACTGTCTGTGTGGAGTTTACACATTCTCTCTGTATCTGTGCGGGTTCCCTCCGGGTGCTCCAGTTTAATCCCACCGCCCAAAGATGCCATGGGAAATGCAGCATTACAGGGATAGAATAGAGGATGTGAGTCTGGGTGGGATGCTGTTCAGACAGTCAATGTGGAGCCAATGAATGGAATGGCTTGCTTGTACACTGTAGGAATTCTAAAATTAATCCAGAGAGATAAGTCATGTTCTGGGGACCTGGGCTCCAATCTTGGACAGGGGTGGATGTGGGTCCTTACAGTCTGAAGGGGTTTGAACACAGTCTGAGGGGGGAGCTGGGCTGAGCCCTGAAGTGTTGAGGATGTGAATGTTTTGTGGAGCTACTGTCTGAGGGGCTTTGGGGGTTATACACAACAAAGTGGTGCTTTCTTCGGTATTAAGGGAGCACTTTCTGAGGTACTGAGGAAGCACTTTCTGAGATACTGAGGGAGCACTATCTGAGGTACTGAGGGAGCATTTTCTGAGGTACCGAGGGAACACTATCTGAGGTACTGAGGAAGCACTTTCTAAGGTACTGAAGGAGCACTTTCTGAGGTATTGAGGGAGGACTTTCTGAGGTATTGAGGGAGCACTCTCTGAGGTACTGAGGGAGCACTTTCTGAGGTACTGAGGGAGAAGGATCTGAGGTATTGATGGAGCACTTTCTGAGGTATTGGAGGGAACTATCTGAGGTATTGAGGGAGCACCATCTGAGGTATTGATGGAGCACTTTCTGAGGTATTGGGTGGAACTATC
>NW_025189228.1:0-3216 GCF_004010195.1 Chiloscyllium plagiosum | reverse complement strand
AGAATGTTAGAGATGATAGATCAATTTTGTTTACCATTCAAAGTGCCTTGGACATAGGAGTATTGTGAAAGGTTTATCGCAAAATAAGCATGCTTCTCTGTTCATAAATAGAAACATACAACTATTCTTTACTGATCAAGTATTAACATATCAATGAAACATTGAGAGATCATCATCTGAGAGCAATATTTGTAGAAGACAATGTGGGTTTATAACAAGCAATCTGCATCGGTATGTTAACAGAGAATTATACCCCGGAGACAATGCGGAATGCAGATGCTGGACAATTTAGAATGTATAAAGTGTGGTGGTGGAAAAGGCACTGTAGGTCAGGCAGCATCCGACACGCAAGAGAACCAACTTTTCAGGCAGGACCATTCTTCAGACTGGGGAAAGGGAAGTGTGCTGGTTGGGCTGAGGCTGTGGTAGGGTATGTGGTAGGGGCCTGAATGTAGGAAGTGATAGTCATAGGTCGGTGGGAAGTGTGGACTGGATAGTTGGGAAGAAGACTAACAGTTAGGTCCCTTGTAGAGGGCGGATCTGAGTCGGAGGACTGGATCTGGGATGTTGTTGGGGAGGGCAAGTTTGGAACTCTTGAATTCAATGTTCATGTGTGTGTTTCTAGGCCCCAGTGGCAGAAGATAAAGTGATCCCGGCAACATTCTGATAAATCTCTCCTGAACCCTCACCAGATTAATAATATCCTTCCTATTTCAGGATGACCTGGCCTGCACACGGTACTATAGCGAAGCTTCACCAATATCCTGTGGAATTTCGACAAGACTTCACAACTGCGAAAATCAAAGGTCTGAGCAATGAAAGCTCCTTAAACACCATGTCGATATGTACCACAATTTTCAAACAATTATATCTGCACCCCTGTTCACTCTTTCCTATAACAATATCAAAACCCTAGCATTAATTAGTGGGCTGTATCAGCCCTCCCGTTGTTTGATTTGCCAAAACGCTGTATATTGCATTTATCCAAGACAAACTCCATCTGCCAGACTCAGCCCCGTGAGTGATATTACTGCCCCCTCACACTCCCCTTTCAATTTTAAAACATCCCCCCCTCTCCAGAAGCCGACAATCTCCAGAATTGATTGTGTCAAAGACCCAGATTTTGTTTTGCCTTGTGTGGGAAAGGGAATGAACGGGTGAGGACAGGCTGGAAATTAATATGGTGCCTCGTATCACTTCATGATTTTAGCAAGACAGTATCGATCTGTTGGAGGTTGGGAATAGTGACCGGTGTTTTGGGACCAGACATTGCCCTCTTTCGTCGTCTCTGGTGCTCAATATTGATGTCTATTCGAGATCCTTCATCGTGCAGAGTGTGTCTGCAGGATTTCATTCCTTCATATTTCAGACGAAAGATAATAGCCAAATCAGCTGGAAATCTTAGCCAAGCAATGAAAGGTTTTCATCGTTTATCTCCAATGCAGCCTATATGCAGTAAACATCCTATGGTTGAGGATAATACCTTACATTTGTGCAACCGTGAGAAATGTCCTCTGTGTAAGTCAGTGATGTTAACAAGAATTTAATGTATCCACACAGAGCTGACTGGGCAGCACGCACGAACTGATGCACTGGTTAATATGACTTTCCAACGGTCGAATACGTTCTGGCATTGACCTGTCCACTGAAACCTTCGCCATTTCTGATAAAGGTTCTTGGTAGTATCCAACTTAGGGGTGATGTAACTGGTTTGTCCAACATTCTTGGTACTGTCCTCCAATCTCAGAATTCGTTGTGAGTCTGGTTTTGTAACAGCGCTGACCTGCCGTAATCTGCAAAATCGGTTATTCCCTTCTTGTTTCAGAACGAAGTCAATCGGTGAACGCCACTCAGTCTGGATCAGTTCGATGATGTCGTCATTGAGCATGACCTCCACCTCTTTGAGGACCTGTCTGGATGTGAAATGATTAATGTGTTGGGGTGTTGTGTTGTCTGCGCAGTATTCCCTCCGTCTACCTTACGTACAATAGCATTAGTTCTCCGCATCTGATACTTATGTATGTCCTTATATAACAGTAACAAACCTTTCAACTGCATTCTATGCTCCAGTCACAGATAATTTGCTGACGTATCCTACACCTCAAGGACTTCTTCATTGTTTGACATATTTTGAGGCACAGCAAAATCCAAATCATCTGGATTTGATTCCTCACTATGTGGGGCAGTAACTAACATCTGTTTCTCCAGTTGGTTCTATCTGGTATAATACATACTCAACATGTTCACATGGCATACGCAGTGTTGTTTTGTTTTCCTATCTAGCATATTTATTGGATAATTCAACTGACTCATTTTTTTCTCAATTTGATATTGACTACGAAACCTGACTTTGAAAGGATCTCCTAGCAAGGGCAACTATACTAACACGTCATCCCCTCGGGAAGATAAACCTCTGATTCTCGGAGCTTTAATATGCCATCTGTTTCTTCTATGCTCTGCCGTCTTTAGATGCTATTTAGATAAATCACTGACACGGTTTAGTCACTACCTCACCTTCGATACGTAATCTAAATGTGGGATCTCTCACTTTTGTCCTGTCAATTTCTCTTGAATTAATTTTAAACGGCTTCCCACTTCATGCCTAAAAATTTTTCACGAAGGGAGTGAACTGAGTAGATTCGTTTCGGGCATGTCTAATCGCAAATAATACGAATGAGATACCTTTATCCCAATCATTCAGGTAATCCTGACAGTATGCTCTCAACTGATCTTTAAGTTTTGATGCTACCTTTCTCAAGCTTCCTCGGATTCGGCATGATTCGCAATGCACGTGAAGTGCGATATAATTAAGCTATCCGTAACTTCCTTGAATAGCCTAGCAGTAAAAAATACTCTTGGTCCGACTGAATCTCTCTGGGTAGTCCATACCATGTGAAGAAAAATATTATCTCTTCGACCACCATTTTGGACTTGATACTCCGTAGTGGAATTGATGCTGGTAGCCTGGTACACCCATCCATTAAGGTTAGCAAGTATTGGTTCCAACTTTTACTTCTTGAGAGGGGATGTACACAGTCAATGATAACTTGTGTGAAATGTCCTTCAAGTTAGGGAATAGGCAACAAACGTGCTAGTTTTATTGATGCCTGTGCCTTACCTGCCATTTGGCAGGAGGGCTCCTGCCTGAAACGTCGATTTTTCTGCACCTCGGATGCTGTCAGACCTGCTCTCCTTTTTCTGAACCACTCTAATCTT
>NW_025189227.1:1404-3216 GCF_004010195.1 Chiloscyllium plagiosum | reverse complement strand
TAATCAGTCTCCATGGGGAACCTTGTGAAATGCCTGACCAAAGTCCATATAGATCATACCTGTCCCCATCAATCCTCTTCATTACTTCTTCAAAAAAACTCAATCAAGTCCGTGATTCCCAATGCACAAATCCATGTTGCCTATACCTAATCAGTTCTTGTCTATCCAAATCCAGTCCCTAGGATTCCCCCTTTCCAAATACATGTACATCCTGTCCCTCAGGATTCCCTCCAACAACTTGCCCACCACGGATGTCAGGTTCACTGGTCTATAGTTCCCTGGCTTGTCCTTACCACCCTTCTTAAACAGTGGCACCACGTTAGCCAACCTCCAGTCTGACGGCACCTCACCTGTGGCGATCGATGATACTAATATGTCAGCAAGAGGCCCAGCAATCACATCTCTAGCTTCCCACAGAGTTCTAGGTCCTGGGAATTTATCCACTTTTACGCTTTTTAAGACATCCAGGGCCAACTCCTCTGTAATCTGGACATTTTTTCAAGGTGCTACCATCTATTTGCCCACATTCTACATCATCCACGTTCTTCCCCGCAGTGAACACAAGGCTCATTTCCATGCTCAATTTATTATCTCTCCCTCACCAGTCCCACAAGCTTGGTCCAGGCTTTGGGGAAAAAACAGATACGGTCATAATTGTTAATCAACCGGGTCAGTGGCGAATTCAAATACTGAGCCACTGTTAATTGTTTCTCTGGTTTGTTTATTGATTGTTCATGTTAAAAAAAATGAGTAAAGTTAAGGACTAAGACAAGACAATGCGGGGGGAACAATGCAGCCTGAGAATTGATCGGATTGATTAGACCATTGAATTTGTGTTTATATCATTTCATGGTATGTTTGATGTCATTGCAAGTTTTTTTGAGGGGAAGGAAACGAAATTGGGGCAAGTTGCGACACTGCACACACTTAAATTGGTTGACATAAGACCTTAGAGCTCGTTCACTCAGAAAACAAGTTGGCCGTGTCTAATACAGTTCTCAGGCCCCCAGAATGAACCTGAATTAAGAGCCCTGATGGGCCATGTGATGGCGAGGAGAGACGATCGGTTGGAGGGAAAAAGGGAATTGAGAGATCGAGAAAATTTTCAATCACTCAGCCAAGTTAAGAACATGCAATAAAAGAATATGATGGTATTGGAACAAGCAAAATGGGTGACAGGATCACATAGTCAGGCCTGCTGGTTCACCGCACTCTCACTCTCTTTTTTCTTAATTCCTTTTTTATGGTAAGTATCTGCTTATATGTGAATAGAATGCAATAAATAACCAAATTCAAGCTGCTTTCGGCAATAAGCCAGCCTGAGACAGATTCAAGGGAGTGCAGCCAGTGACTCTGGAACAAAAATGAATAAGATGCATAGAAAACTCCCAAGACCTAGAGATGAGAACTCAAAACTATTAATGAATTATGTACCACAGTCCTATGCTATGAATCTAGCATAGTGTTAATAACCAGAAAGCCCAAGCTCACACCATACCCCAGACCAATTTCATCATCCAGAATGCATAGGGGGATACCAAAATGAAAATCCCAGCCACTCTGGCCAGCAGTTCTGACCATTAGAGTTGCACCCAGCTGCCTCCCTCGCTCAGCTGCTTGTTGTGGTAACCAGTGTGCTACAAGAGCCCGCGGTCATTGTCCACTTCGGTGACATAGATATAGTGATGTGCAGGTGCCGGTGTTCGACTGGCGTGGGCCAAGTTAAAAATCACCCAACATTAGGTTATAGTCTAACAGCTTTATTTGAAAGTACTAGGTTTTGGAGCACTGCTGCTTCATCAGGTAACGAGT
>NW_025189227.1:0-1107 GCF_004010195.1 Chiloscyllium plagiosum | reverse complement strand
AAATCTCCCAAATTTACAAAGTAATGGTAACAGCAGGGATACAAAATTGGCTAAGGGACAGAAGCGAAGGGTAGTGTGAGCAATTTGTTTTACATGCTGGAGGGAAGTATAGTAGGCCTCCGTACTCGCTCGTGGGGATATGTTCCAAGACCCACCGTGCCAGCCCAGAACCACAGCTTAGAGCGAACACATTCATTTAAATGGGAAACATACCTTCCCGGCAGCTTCCTGGTCCCTGGTTCTGGAATGTTCCATATAATATGTTCGGGCCATGGTAAACCGTGGGTAACTGAAACCGTGGAAACTGGACCTGCGGGTACGGAGTCACCCTGTTATATTGTGATGATCTCTGGGGTCACTATTAGGATCACTGCCTTTTTTGATAAATTAATGACCTGGACTTGGGTGCATGAGACAGTCTCAAAGTTTGCAGCTTATGCAAAATTCATAAATATAAATCTGATCAAGATAGTAACAGACCTCAACAGGTCATAAACAGTGAAATATGCAAAGGTACAGCTGGTGTGATTTGTACGGCTTGGTTACTTTGTGCAGCTTATCTTCAAAGATGTTTGAAGTGATACATTTTGGTCAGAGGAGTGAGGACAGAGTTTAAAGTGAACGATTTTAACATGGCTCCAGGAATAGAGAAACCTTGTGAAAGTCCATTTTAAACCCTTGAAACTGGCAGAGCAAGTTGACAAGATGTACATGTTCATGTAAATAAAACATTTACAAGAATGTTGCCAGGATTGGAGGATTTGATTATTGGGAGAGGCTGAACAGGCTGAGGCTGTTTTCCCTGGAGCTTCGGAGACTGAGGGGTAACCCTATCGAGGTTTATAAAATCATGAGGGGCATGGATAGGGTAAATAGACAAAGTCTTTTCCCTGCGGCCGGGGAGTCCAGAGCGAGAGGATGTAGGTTTAGGGTGAGAGTGGAAAGATATAAAAGAGACCTAAGGGGTAACGTTTTCACGTAGAGGGTGGTACGTGTATGGAATGAGCTGCCAGAGGAAGTGGTGGAGGCTGGTACAATGACAGCATGTAAAAAGTGGATGGGTAAATGAATAGGAAGAGTTTGGAGGGATATGGGCCAGTTGTGATA
>NW_025189226.1:0-3216 GCF_004010195.1 Chiloscyllium plagiosum | reverse complement strand
GTGGCATATTGAGTTCAATTTATATCAATATGAAGTGCTGCAGTTTCGAAAGGCAAATCAGGGCAGGACGTACACACTTAATATTAATGTCTTGTGGAGTGTTGCTGAACAAAGTGACGTTGGAATGCAGGTTCATTGTTGCTTGAATGTGGAGTTATAGTTAGATAGAATAGCAAAGAAGGCATTTATATGTTTCCCTTCATTGGTCAGAGCTTTAAGTATGTGACTCAGAAGAACATGCTGTGGCTGTACAGAACCTTGGTTATGCCACTTTTGGAATATTATTTGCAATTCTGGTCTTTCTCCTATAGAAAGGATCTGTGAAACTTGAAACGGCTATTCAAGATGGTTTTTGGTGCAAAGAAAAGGCCTACAATTTGGAAAGAAATATAGCAAAAGACAGGAAGGCTGCAAACAGATCCAAATTCAGCAAATGACAGCAAAAAGGAATTTGACCAATAAAGAACAAATGAAGAAGAGTAGTGTTGTGGAAGCTATTAAAAAAAAAACTGCTGAAACACCAAGAAATGTGTAAAGAGAGAAATGAACATAAATAGGTTGGTAAAAAGGATCTCATGTCACTTACATCATGAAAGAGGGGGGTTCAAAAAGGGGAATGAAAAGTCTCCAAAATCGCGAACATACTGTTGTTCTTTGTTCACAAATGTTCACACTACTAACACAGTAGATTGTTGGGGAGTTTAGTGAGAGGGAGAAACTGAACCAAATCAGTATTATTAGGGAAATTATGTTGGGACAATGGATAGGATTGAACGTTGTGAAACACCAGGCCTTGATCATCTGCGTCCCAGACTATTTAATGTAGTGGGCTGAGCAATAGTGGATGCAGTGGTCGTCATGTTCCAAGATTCTATAGGTTCTGCAATAATTTACACAGATTGGGGGCTAGCCAGTGTAAGCAATCCAATGGAAAAGGGAGGTAGGTATAAAATTGGGAACTAAGGACCAGTCAGCCTGCAGGTAAAAATCAAATTGAAAGCTTCAATTATGAAGTATTTGACAAAACAGTATTCAGAATCCGATTGAGTCAGCATGTACTTGAAGGGCCTGTTCCAGTGCATACTGTTCTGTCCTCTAAGCCTGATAAACCGACTGGCCATCTTTGAGGATGTAAACAGTAGAGCTGATGAGAGTGTAGCAGTTACTGAGGAGAAAAACTACAATTAAGTACGTGGACACCGCAACAAAGGCAGAAAGGTGGAGAAATTACATAGCTATGGAGAAGGAGAGGATTAGGCAAAATGGGAGGATATTTAATTGGGGAAGAGGAAACAATGATGCGATTAGACATGAGTTAGGAAGCATGGATTGGGAGCAATTGTTCCATGGTAAAGGCACTATAGACATGTGGAGACTGTTTAAGGAACCGTTGTTGCAAGTGATGAATAAATATGTCCCTCTGAGACATGCAAGAAGTTGTAAGATAAAGGAACCTTGGATGACGAGAGCAGTGGAGCTTCTCGTCAAAAGGAAAAAGGCAACTTACATAAGGTGGAGGAAGCTAGGGTCAAGCTCAGCTCTAAAGGATTACAGGCAGGTGAAGATGGAGCTCAAAAATGGTCTGAGGAGACCCAGGAGGGGGCACGAAAAAGGCTTGGCAGAACGGATTAGGGAGAACACAAAGGCATTTTACACTTATTGCTCACATAAGAGAATGGTCAAAGAAAGAGTAGGGCCGATCAGGGATAGCATAGGGAATTTGTGTGGAGTCTGAGGAGGTAGGGGAAACCCTAAATGAGTTTTTTGCTTCGGACTTTATGAAAGAAATGAACTTTGTAGTGAATGAAACCTTTGAAAAGCAGGTGTGCATGCTGAAATGGATCCGAAATGGATAGAGATAGAGGAAGCTGATGTGCTGAAAATTTTGTCAAACATTAAGATTGACAAGTCGACAGACCCGGACCAGATTTGTCCTCGGCTGCTTTGGGAAATGAGAAATGCAATTGCTTCACCACTTGCGAAGATCTTTGCAAACTTGGTCTCCACTGGAGTTGTACCTGAGGACTGGAGAGAGGCAAATGTAATTCCTCTCTTCAAGAAAGGAAATAGGGAAATCCCCGGCAATAACAATCCCCGGTAAGTCTCACGTTTGTCATCTGCAAGATGTTAGAAAGGATTCTGAGGGATAGGATTTAGATTAGATTAGATTACATTACAGTGTGGAAACAGGCCCTTCGGCCCAACAACTCCACACCGACCGGCCAAAGCACAACCCACCCATACCCCTACATTTACCCTTACCTAACACTACAGGCAATTTAGCATGGCCAATTCACCTGACCTGCACATCTTTGGAATGTGGGAGGAAACCGGAGCACCTGGAGGAAACCCACGCAGACACTGGGCGAACGTGCAAACTCCACCTGAGGTGGGAATTGAACCCGGGTCTCTGGCGCTGTGAGGCAGCAGTGCTAACCACTGTGCCACCATGCCGCCCCATCTGGAAGAGCATGTCTTAATTAAATGCAGTCAACATGGCTTTGTAAGGGGCAGGTCATGCCTCACAAACCTTATCGAGTTATTTGAGGATGTGACTAGAAAAGTTGATGAGGGCCGAGGTGTGGATGTGGTGTATGTGGACTTCAGCAAGGCATTTGCTAAGGTTCCCCATGGTAGGCTCATTCAGAAGGTCAGGAGGAGTGGGATACAGGGAAAATTAGCTGTCTGGATACAGAATTGGCTGGCCAACAGAAGATAGCGAGTGGTAGTAGAAGGAAAATATTCTGCCTGGAAGTCTGTGGTGAGTGGTGTTCCACAGGGTTTTGTAATTTTTGAACTATTTGTAATTTTTATTAATGACTTGGATGAGGGGATTGAAGGATGGGTCAGCAAGTTTGCCGATGACACAAAGGTTGGAGGTGTCGTTGACAGTATAGAGGGCTGTTGTAGGCTGCAGCAGGACATTGACAGGATGCAGAGATGGGCTGAGAGGTGGCAGATGGAGTTCAACCTGGATAAATGTGAGGTGGTGCATTTTGGAAGGTCGAATTTGAAAGCTGAGTACAGGATTAGGGATAGGATTCTTGGCAGTGTGGAGGAACAGAGGGATCTTGGTGTGCAGGTACATAGATCCCTTAAAATGGCCATCCAAGTGGACAGGGTTGTAAAGAACGCATATGGTGTTTTGACTTTCATTAACAGGGGTATTGAGTTTAACAGTCATGAGATCTTGTTGCAGTTCTATAAAACTTTGGT
>NW_025189225.1:0-3216 GCF_004010195.1 Chiloscyllium plagiosum | reverse complement strand
CTACAATATCGGAGTGTGTTGGTGTACATTACAACAATAGTGTGTGTTGCTGTACATTTCAATATCAGAGTGTGTTGCTGTACACTTCAATATCTGAATGTGCTGCTGTACACTACGATATCGGAGTGTGTTGCTGTACATTACAACAACAGTGTGTTACTGTACACTACAATATCTGAATGTGTTGCTGTACACTACAATTTCAGAGTGTGTTGCTGTACACTACAATATTGGAGTGTTTTGCTGTACACTACAGTATCAGAGTGTGTTGTTGTACAATGCAATATCAGAGTGTGTTGCTGTACACTACAATATCAGAGTATGTTGCTATACACTACTATATCAGAGTGTGTTGTACACTACAATATCAGAGTGTGCTGCTGTACACTACTATATCAGAGTGTGTTGTACACTACAATATCAGAGTGTGGGGCTGTACACTACAATATCAGAGTGTGTTGCTCTACACTATACAATCGCAGTGTGTTGCTGTACACTACAATATCAAAGTGTGTTGCTGTACACTACAATATCAGAGTGTGTTGTACACTACAATATCAGAGTGTGTTGCTGTTCACTACAATATCAGAGTGCGGTGCTGTATACTACAATATTGGAGTGTGTTGCTGTACAATACAATATCAGTGTGTGTTGCTATACATTACAACATCAGAGTGTGTTGCTGTACACTACAATATCAGACTGTGTTGCTGTACTCTACTATATCTGAGTGTGTTTCTGTACACTGCTATATCGGAGTATGTTGCTGTATACTACAATATCGGAGTGTGTTGCTGTACACTACAATGTCGGAGTGTGTTGCTGTACACTACTATATCAGAATGTGTTGCTGTACACTACTATATCTGAGTGTGTTGTACACAACAATATCAAAGTGTGTTGCTGGACACTACAATATTAGAGTGTGTTGTACATTACAATATCAGAGTGTGGTGCTGTATACTACATTATCAGAGTGTGTTGCTGTACACTACAATATCAGAGTGTGTTGTACACTACAATGTCAGAGTGTGTTGCTGTACACTACAATATCAGAGTGAGGTGCTGTATACTACAATATCGGAGTGTGTTACTGTGCACTATAATATCAGAGTGTGTTGTTGTATATTACAATATCGGAGTGTGTTGCGGTACACTACAATATCGGAGTGTGTTGCTGTACACTACAATATGAGAGTGTGTTGTTGTATTCTCCAATATCGGAGTATGTTGCGGTACACTACAATATCGGAGTGTGTTGCTCTACATTGCAATATCGGAGTGTGTTGATGTATACTACAATATGAGAGTGCGTTGTATACTACAATATCGGAGTGTGTTGCGGTACACTACAATATTGGAGTGTATTGCTGTACACTACAATATCAGAGTGTGTTGCTGTACACTGCAATATCCGAGTGTGTTGTTGTACACTACAATATCAGAGTGTGTTGTTGTACAATACAATAACAGAGTGTGTTGTTGTCCACTACAATATCAGTGCGTTGCTATACACTGCAATATCTGAGTGTGTTGCTGTACACTACAATATCAGTGAGTGTGTTGCTGTACAGTGCAATATCCGAGTGTGTTGCTGTACACTACAATATCACAGTGTGTTGCTGTATCCAACAATGTTGCAGTGTGTCGCTGTACATTACAATATCGGAGTGTGTTATTGTACACTACAATATCAGAGTGTGATGCTGTACAATACAATATCAGAGTGTGTTGCTATATACTACAATATCAGAGTGTGTTGCTGTGCACTATAATATCAGCGTGTGTTGTTGTATTCTCCAATATCGGAGTGTGTTGCGGTACACTACAATATCGGAGTGTGTTGCTGTATACTATAATATGAGAGTGTGTTGTTGTATTCTCCAATATCAGAGTGTGTTGCGGTACACTACAATATCGGAGTGTGTTGCTGTACACTACAATATCGGAGTGTGTTGATGTATACTACAATATGAGAGTGTGTTGTATACTAAAATATCAGAGTGTGTTGCGGTACACTACAATATCAGAGTGTATTGCTGTACACTACAATATCAGACTTTGATGCGGTACACTACAATATCACAGTGTGTTGCTGTATCCAACAATGTCGCAGTGTGTCGCTGTATATTACAATATCGGAGTGAGTTACTGTACTCTTCAATATCAGAGTGTGTTGCTGTGCACTACAATATCGGAGTGTGTTATTGTACACTACAATATCCGAGTGTGTTGCTGTACACCACAATATCAGTGTGTGTGTACAGTACAAACTCGTAGTGTGTTGCAGTCCAATGCAATATCGGAGTGTGTTGTTGTATCCTACAATATGAGAGCATATTTCTGTGCATGACATTATCAGATTGTGTTGCTGCTCACTACAACATGGGAGTGGCTGTGCATTGCAATATAAGAGTGTATTGCTGTACACTACAATATCAGATCGTGTTGCTGTACAACACAATATCGGAGTGTGTTGTTGCACACTACAATATCAGTGTGTTTAGCACAATATCAGAGTGTCTAGCTGTATACTGCAAATCGGAGTTGTTGCTGTATACTACAAATTCAGAGTGTGTCGCTGTACCAAAAAATCCGAGTGTGTTGCTGTACTCGACAATATCACATTGTGTTGCTGTACACTACAATATCAGATAGTGTGTACAGTTAAATATTGGATTGTGTTTCTGACACTACAATATCGGACTGTGTGGCTATATGCTACAATATAAGAGTGTGTTGCTGTCCATTACAATATCAGCGTGTGTTGCTGTACACTCCAATATCAGAGTGTGGTGCTGTATACTACAATATCAGGGTGTGTTGCTGTACACTACTATATGAGAGTTTGTTGTTCTATACTACAATATCGGAGTGTGTTGCGGAACACAACAATATTGGAGTGTGTTGCTGTACACTACAATATCAGATTGTGTTGCTGTACACTACAATATCAGAGTGTGTTGCTGTACTCGACAATATCAGAGTGTGTTGCTGTACACTACTATATCTGAGTGTGTTGCTGTACACTGCTATATCAGAGTGTGTTGCTGTATACTACAATATCGGAGTGTGTTGCTATACACTGCTATATCGGAGTGTGTTGCTGTACACTACAGTAACGGAATGTGTTGCTGTATACTACAATATCAGAGTGTGTTGGTGTACACTACTATATCAAAGTGTGTTCTACACTACAATATCAGAGTGTGGTGC
>NW_025189224.1:2302-3216 GCF_004010195.1 Chiloscyllium plagiosum | reverse complement strand
CCTGTATAACCCACTCATAGCCAGCATGCACCTAAATAGGAGCCAGGAGCAAGGCCATTCGGCCCCACCCTAACCCAAAGGGAGAGCACGGGAAGCTGATGGATGAAACAAGCCCCTCCCATGTGGCCTTCTGAAATGGAGCTGGAGGACATGGCAAGCCTGACCTGCTGTTTGCTTCCCCGAGACTGGCCTGCTCCACCTTACAGTGAGAGAATGAGGGGAACCTCAAGGAGATTTCACTTCTCACTGAGAGGCTGCAACTCCAATCCAAATCAGGCTGGTTCCCTCCGAGACTCACGGAAGGGGGCAGCCCTCTACATATCAGGCCCTTGTGTCGCATAACCTCCAGTGTGGGGGCCAAGAGCTGGGAGGTGGCATTAAGAACATAAGACCATCTGAAATAGGAACAGGAGACCATCCAGCCCCTCGAGCCTGCTCTGGTATTCAATAGGATCATGGATGATTCAACATTCGATTTGGGAGCTGAAACTAGGACAATACAGAGACAGAGAATCAAATTATTCTGCCATGAGGAATCATCAGACTAAAGCGCACACACGCACGCGCACGCACGCACACGCAGCACACACACACACGAATTGTGGTATTCAGACCGTCTGTGGGAACGGGGAGAGACAAAGGAGCAAAAGAGACAAAGGAACAAAATGCTAGAGAGGGATCTGATCCCACAGATTTCACTGCTTCCCTCTCTCTCTGCGGCTCTCATGTCTATTTTTGTGTTCCCAGTTCTCTCTCCCACAACTTTCCTTCAATCCCTATCTCTCAACATCCTTCTCATCTCTGTCCTGTTTACATTTCCCAGTAGATTCCCTTCCCCCTTTGTCACCTCACCAAGTTTTTCAGGAATGCTTAATCATTCAGTCTTTCACAAAACTAACATCTTGCTCATCTCT
>NW_025189224.1:0-919 GCF_004010195.1 Chiloscyllium plagiosum | reverse complement strand
CAGAGGTACTGAGGGAGCACATTCTGATGTACTGAGGAATCACTATCTGAGGTACTGAGGAAGCACTATCTGAAGTATTGAGGGAGAACTATCTGAGATATCGAGGCAGAATTATCTGAGATATTGAGGGAGGACTTTCTGAGATATTGAGGGAGGACTTTTGGAGGTACTGAGGGAGCACTTTCTGAGGTATTGAGTGATCACTTTCAGAGGTATTGAGGGAGCACTTTCAGAGGTATTGAGGGAGCACTGTCTGAGGTACGAGGGAGAACTTTCTGAGGTATTGAGGGAGCACTTTCTGAGGTACTGACGGAGCACTTTTTGAAGTGTTGAGGGAGCACGTTCAGAGGTATTGAGGGAGCACTATCTGAGGTATTGAGGGAGAACTATCTGAAATATTGAGGCAGCACTTTCTGAGATACTGAGGGAGCACTATCTGAGCTATTGAGAAAGCACTATCTGAGATATTGAGGGAGAACTATGAGATATTAAGGGAGAACTTTCAGAGTTATTGAGGGAGAAATATCTGAGGTATTGAAGGAGCAACTTCAGATGCATTGAGGGAGCACTTTCTGAGGTACTGAGGGAGCTCCTTCTGAGGCATTGAGGGAGCACTTTCTGAGGTACTGAGGGAGAACGTTCTGAAGTACTGAGGAAGCACTTTCTGAGCTATGGAGGGAGCACTGTCTGAGGTACTGAGGGAACACTTTCTGAGGTATTGGCGAGCACTGTCTGAGGTACTGTGGGATAACTTTCTGAGGTACTGAGGGAGCACTTTCTAATGTATTGAGGAGCACTATGTGAGGTACTGAGGGAGCATTATCTGAGGTACTGAGGGCGACCTATGTGAGCTATTGGATGGGCACTTTCTGAGGTAATGAGGGAGCACTTTCAGAGATATTGAGGGAGCACTAGCTGA
>NW_025189223.1:0-3216 GCF_004010195.1 Chiloscyllium plagiosum | reverse complement strand
GTGTCCCGGAGCAGCGCACTGACAGTTTGTCCCAGAACATTGCACTGACATCGTGTCCTGGAGGTGCGCACTGACAGTGTGTTCTGGAGCAGGGAACAGACAGCGTGTCCCGGAGCAGTGCATTGACAGCTAGTCCCGGAGAAGTGCAGTGACAGCGTGTCCCGAAGCAGTGCATTGACAGCGTGTCCTAGAGCAGTGCACTGACAGCATGTCCCGGAACAGTGCACTGACAGCGTGTCCCGGAGCAGTGCATTGACAGCGTGTCCCGGAGCAGTGCATTGACAGCGGGTCCCAGAGCAGAGCACTGACAGCGTGTCCTGGATCAGCGCACTGACAGCGTGTCCCAGACCAGCGCATTAACAGCGGGTCACGGAACAGTGCATTGACAGTGTGTCCCGATACAGTGCACTGACAGCGTGTCCCGTACCAGTGCATTGACAGCGTGTCCCGGTGCAGTGCACTGACAGCGTGTCCCGGAGCAGTGCATTGACAGCGTGCCCTAAGCAGTGCATTGACAGCGTGTCGCAGAACAGCGCACTGACAGTGTGTCCTGGAGCAGCGCTCTGTCAGCGTGTCCCGGAGCAGCGCATTGACAGTGTGTACCCGAGCAGTGCATTGACAGCGTGCCCTGAGCAGTGCATTGACAGCGTGTCGCAGAACAGCGCACTGACAGTGTGTCCTGGAGCAGCGCTCTGTCAGCGTGTCCCGGAGCAGCGCATTGACAGTGTGTCCCCGAGCAGTGCATTGACAGCGTGTCCCGGAGCAGTGCACTGACAGCGTGTCCTGCTGCAGTGCACTGACAGAGTGTCCCAGAGCAATGCACTGACAGCGTGTCCCGGAGCAGTGCACTGACAGCGTGTCCCGGAGCAGTGCACTGACAGCGTGTCCCGGAGCAGTGCACTGACAGCGTGTCCCGGAGCAGTGCACTGACAGCGTGTCCCGGAGCAGTGCACTGACAGCGTGTCCCGGAGCAGTGCACTGACAGCGTGTCCCGGAGCAGTGCACTGACAGCGTGTCCCAGAGCAGTGCATTGACAGCGTGTCCCGGAGCAGTGCATTGACAGCGTGTCCCGGAGCAGAGCACTGACAGCGTGTCCTGGAGCAGCGCACTGACAGCGTGTCCTGGAGCAGCGCATTAACAGCGGGTCTCGGAGCAGTGCATTGACAGCGTGTCCCGATAAAGTGCACTGACAGCGTGTCCCGTACCAGTGCATTGACATCGTGTCCCGGCGCAGTGCACTGACAGCGTGTCCCGGAGCAGTGCCTTGACAGCGTGTCCCGAGCAGTACATTGACAGCGTGTCCCGGAGCAGCGCATTGACAGCATGTCATGGAGCAGCGCACTGACAGCGTGTCCCGGAGCAGTGCATTGACAGCGTGTCCTGGAGCAGTGCATTGACAGTGTGTCCTGGAACACCAGACTGACAGCGTGTCCTCGAGCAGTGCACTGACAGTGTCTCCTGGAGCAGTGCATTGACAGCGTGTCCCGGAGCAGCGCATTAACAGTGTGTACCGCAGCAGTGCACTGACAGCGTGTCCTCGGGCAATGCACTGACGGCGTGCCCCGGAGATGTGCATTGACAGCGTGTCCTAGAGCAGGGCACTGACAGCGTGACCCGGAACAGCGCACTGACAGAGTGCCCCGGAGCAGCGCAATGACAGAGTGTCCCAGAGCAGTGCACTGACAGCGTGTCCTCGTCAATGCACTGACAGCGTGTCCCGGAGCAGTGCACTGACAGCGTGTCCGGTAGCAGTACACTGTCAGTGTGTCCTGGAGCAGTGCATTGACAGCATGTCATGGAGCAGCACACTGACATCGTGTGCCGGAGCAGTGCTTTGACAGCGTGTCCTGGAACACCGGACTGACAGCGTGTCCTGGAGCAATCCACTGACAGTGTGTCCTGGAGCAGTGCATTGATAGCGTGTCCCGGAGCAGTGCACTGAAAGCGTGTCCCAGAACAGTGCAGTGACAGTGTGTCCTCGGGCAGTGCACTGACAGCGTGGCCCGGAGCAGTGCACTGACAGCGTGTCCCGGAGCAGTGCATTGACAGCGTGTCCCGGAGCAGAGCACTGACAGCGTGTCCCGATGCAGTGCACTGACAGCGTGTCCAGTACCAGTGCATTGACAGCGTGTCGCGGAGCAGTGCATTGACAGCGTGTCCCGATACAGTGCACTGACAGCGTGTCCAGTACCAGTGCATTGACAGCGTGTCCCAGAGCAGTGCATTGACAGCGTGTACCGGAGCAGAGCACTGCCAGCGTGTCCCGGAATATTGCACTGACAGCGTGTCCTGGAGCAGCGCTCTGAAAGCGTGTCCTCGGGCAATGCACTGACAGCGTGTCCCGAAGCAGCGTATTGACAGTTTGTCCCGGAGCAGTGCATTGACAGCGTGTCCCGGAGCAGAGCACTGACAGCGTGTCCTGGAGCAGCGCATTAACAGCGGGTCGAGGAGCAGTGCATTGACAGCGTGTCCAGGAGCAGTGCATTGACAGCGTGTCCCGGAGCAGCGCACTGACAGCGTGTCCTGGAGCAGTGCATTGACAGCGTGTCCTGGAGCAGTGCATGGATAGCGTGTCCTGGAGCAGTGCATTGACAGCGTGTCCCGGAGCAGCGCACTGACAGCATGTCCTGGAGCAGCGCATTAACGGCGTGTCCAGGAGCAGTGCATTGACAGCGTGTCCCGGAGCAGCGCACTGACAGCGTGTCCTGGAGCATTGCACTGACAGCGTGTCCTGTACCAGTGCATTGACAGCGTGTCACGGCGCAGTGCACTGACAGCGTGTCCCGGAGCAGTGCATTGACAGCATGTCCCGGAGCAGCGCACTGACAGCGTGTCCTGGAGCAGTGCATTGACAGCGTGTCCTGGAGTAGTGCATTGATAGCGTGTCCTGGAGCAGTGCACTGACAGCGTGTCCTTGAGCAGTGCACTGACAGTGTGAAATGGAGCAGTGCATTGACAGCGTGTCTCGGAGCAGCGCATTAACAGTGTGTTCCGCAGCAGCGCACTGACAGCGTGTCCTCGGGCAATGCACTGACAGCGTGCCCCGGAGATGTGCATTGACAGCGTGTCCTAGAGCAGGGCACTGACAGCGTGACCCAGAACAGCGCACTGACAGAGTGTTCCGGAGCAGCGCAATGACAGCGTTGCCTCGGGCAATGCACTGACAGCGTGTCCTCGGGCAATGCACTGACACCGGGCCCGTGAATAGCGCACTGA
>NW_025189222.1:0-3216 GCF_004010195.1 Chiloscyllium plagiosum | reverse complement strand
GCTAGTCATGCGCCAATTGAATCACATCTGGAAGACAGGGCCTCCACTTACTTTAAGAAACATAAAAAGGCTTTAAAAGGGTCTCGTCTGTCTCCTGATATATTTTGAGGTCTGGTCTATAACAAATATAACACAATAAGAGATGTTAATTGTCAAACTCTGGAATAGGCTGGAATACTTATAGTGTATGGAGCAGCAAGGGGTAAATACACCTGAACTGCATGCACGTCTTCTACCTGTCTCTGGTCCAAAACAAAGGATGAATTCTTGAATCGAGGTCTTGGAAACGAAGTGTAACAACAGGAGAACATGTCAGTTCGAGAACATCTAGGAGACAGTTTTAATTGTCGTGTAAACTTCAGAATGATAATAGACAATGAGTCGCAACTATCCACAGTAAGAAAAGTAACTTGGTCGATAGTGAGATGGGGAGGATCGCCTGGACCAACAGGATTGCAGGACAAACTGAAACTCAACAAGAGGTCAATATTCAAAAAGGAGGTGGTTTGGGAAAGTCAAGAGATACTTTTCATAAGGGATAGCATTACAGCTGTACTTATGGAGAATTTCCCCTGAAATGCATCCAGGGAAGTTACTTGGGTGGAATTGACAAATAAGAAAGGGATGATCACCTTATTGGAATTGCATTACATATCCCCAAATGGCGGCAAACTGATAAACAAATTTGTGAGGAGATTTCAGTTATCTGTCAGAATAATAGGGTAGTTATAGTAGCGTCTTTTAACTTTCCAAACGTAGACTGGGATTGCAGGAGCGTTAAGAGTTTAGATGGAGAAGACTTTGTTAGGAATGTCTCAGACAAATTCTGAGCCAGTATTTGGATGTACATACCAGAGAAAGTGGAAAACCTGACCCACTCTTGGGAAATAAGGCAGGGCAGGTGTCTGAGGTGTCAGTGGGAGAGCACTTTGGGGCCAGCGACCATAATTCTATTAATTTTAAAATGGCGATGGAAAAGGATAGACCAGATCTAAAAGTTGAAGTTCTGAATTGGAGGAAGGCTAACTTTGACGCTTTTGGCAAGAACTTTCGAAAGCTGATTGGGGGCAGATGATCGCAAGTGGCTAGAAAATTGAGTACCTTCAGAAATGGGATAATGAGAATCCAGAGAAAGTATATTCCTGTTAGGGTGAAAGGAAAGGCTGGTAGGTGTAGGGAATGCTGGATGACTAAAGAAATTGAGGGTTTGGTTAAGAAAAAGAAGGAAGCACATGTCAGGTATAGACAGGATATATCGAGTGAATCCTTAGAAGAGTACAAAGGTAGTAGGAGTATACTTCAGAGGGAAATCAGGTGGGGAAAAATGGGACATTAGAGAACTTTTGCTAATAGGATTAAGGAGAATCCAAACAGTTTTTACAAATACATTATGGACAAAATGGTAACCAGGGAGTGAATAGAGCGCCTCAAAGATCAGCAAGGCAGCCTTTGTGCGGAGCCAAATATGAAAGGGGAGATACTGAACGAGCATTTTGCATCGGTGTTTACTGTGGAGAAGGACGTGGAAGGTATATAATTTTGGGAAATAGATGGCGACGTCTTGAAAAAAGTCCATTTTAAACAGGAGAAGATGCTTGATACCTTGAAACGTATAAAAGTGGATAAATCCCCAGGCCCTGATCAGGTGTGCCCTACAACTCTTTGGAAAGCTAAGGAAGTGCTTGCTGGGCCCTTTGCTGAGATACTTGTTTCATTGATCGCAGCCGGCGAGGTGCCAGAAGACTGCAGGTTGAGTAATGTGGTGCCATTATGGAAGAAAGGTGGTCATGACAAGCCAGGGATCCTGGCGGCAGTGGTAAACAAGTTGTTGGAGGGAATCCAGAGGGACACGACTTACACTTACTTGGAAAGGCAAAAACTGGTTCGGGATAGTCACCGTGGCCTTGTGCATGGAAATCATGTCTCACGAACTTGACTGAGATTTATTGAAAACATAACAGAGGATTGATGAGGGCAGAGTGGTGGAGGTGATCTATATGGACTCAACTAACGTGTTCGACAAGGTTGCCCTTGTGAAACTGGTTAGCAATGTTAGATCTCATGGAATACAGGGAAAACTAGCCATTTAGATACAGAACTGGCTCGAAGCTACAAGACAGACAGTGGTGGAGGAGTTTGTTTTTCAGACTGGAGGCCTGTGAGCAGTGGAGTGCCACAAGGATCGGTGCTGGGTCTACAACTTTTCATCAATTACATAAATGATTTGGATATGAACCTAGAAAGTACAGTTAGTAACTTTGTAGATGACACCAAAATTGGAAGTCTAAAGAAAAGCGAAGAAAGATACCTCAGATGACAACGGTAACTTGATCCGATGAGTCAATGGGCTGTGAAGTGGCAAATGGAGTTTAATTCAGATAAATGCAAGGTGTCACATTTTGAGAAAGCAAATCTTAGCAGGACTTATGCACTTAATGGTAAGATCATAGGAAGTGTTGCTGAACAAAGAGACTTTGGAACGCAGGTTCATAGCGCCTTGAAAGTAGAGTTGCAGGTAGTTAGGATAGTGAAGAAGGCGTTTGGTATGCTTTCCATTATTGGTCAGAGCATTGATTATCAGAGTTGGTCGGTCATGTTGCAACTGTGCAGGACGTTGGCTGGGCCCCTTTTGGAATATTGCGTGGTGGCTGGTACAATTGCACCTTCTAAAAGGCACATGGATGGGTATATGATCAGGAAAGATTTAGAGGGACATGGACCAAGTACTGACAAATGGAACTAGACTAGGTTGGGATATCTGGTCGGAATGGACGAGTTGGACTGAAGGGTCTGTTTCTGTGCTGTACATCTCTATGACTCTATTACTCAAAATGAGAAAGTTAGAACAAATCCAGAGCACGCATGATGTCAGAGTGGATTGAAAATGAGACGATGAAGAAACAGCGTGATAGTGCCAGATATAAAATAAAATTTGCATGGATTTAAAGTGATCTGCAAGTGAAGAAACCGTGATGTCAGCAAAAATTGCTTATACTCAGCGACTAGTTGAGCATATGATGCATGGTGGAAAATTGGCCGATGCACGTTCAACTCGGCCTTTCACGAAGCCACTGGGTGATTATTGGGGAGGATTGCGAAGCCAGCCACCGGTACTTTGGAACGATGCCCAGTTAACGAGCCAGTTCATGCATGTTGGCACAATAGACTTCTACTGGTATGTGTTTCATTTGGTTGAGAAATTTTTAAGAGTGATGA
>NW_025189221.1:0-3216 GCF_004010195.1 Chiloscyllium plagiosum | reverse complement strand
GTTTTATGGTGGAACTGGTCCTCCTGGGAGCAGATGCAGTGGAGGCAGAGGAATTGAGAAGAAGGGATGGCTTTTTTACAGAAGGTAGGGTGAGAGGAGATGTAGTCCAAGTAGCTGTGGGAGTCAGTCAGCTTGTAGTAAATATTTAGTCGGTCACTGGAGATGGAGATGGAGAGGTCTAGGAACGAGAAGGGGTGTCCGAGATGGTCCCTGTGAAGTTGAGGTAAGGGTGGAAGGTTTTAGTGAAGTTGATTAACTGTTCAAACTCCGAAATGAAATGGCGCGGATACAGTCATCAATGTAGCGGAGGTAAAGGTGGGCAACGGTACCCATGTAGCTGTGGAAGATTGACTGTTCCACATATCCGACAAAGAGCTTGGGCCCATATGGGTGCCCATGGCTACCCCTTTAGTTTGGAGGTAATGAGAGGATTGGAAGTAAGAGTAGTTGACGGTTGAGCTGTTCAGCCAAGTGAATGACAGTGTGAGTGGCAGGGTACTGCTTGGGTTGGTGTGACAAGAAAAAACGGAGGGCTTCAAGGCTTTCGTCATGGTGTTTGAATGTGTACAGGGCCTGGGCATTCGGTTCATTCTGGGGCATATCAATAGCTTGCAGTTTTTATGGAACTGCAAGGGTAATTGCTGGGAACTCAGAAAAAAAAAACAATGTTTTAGTCTTCTGCTTGAAGCAAACTTTGACCAGAACATTTAAACACCACAAAGCTCACTGTGGGAAATGCCAGTGACTCAAATTTTAATAATATTGGAAACACTGTTAAAAATAGGCATTTTCAGTCATAGTTTCTGAAAGAATCGAGAAAATACTTAGCCGTTAGAAATAGATCTTTCAAAGAGGATTTGCAAAGTTTGAAGCTATACAGTGCTGTGCTTTATTTCAATTCAATGTCGGTCAGCGTTAGACACAGACAAGGTGATCTCTCCAGTTATGGATTCTGTCAATCTGATACACCGACATTCCTTTCTGTACAAAATTTTATTGTTTGTTTAATTGATTAAAACATATTAATAGATCAACCAGAATGTATTCAGCTGGGGAGGTGATAGATACAGAAGACAGAATCTAAAACTGGTAACATTAAATCAGAAGAGAGAGTAACAAGAAGTTACTCAAAGAGATGAATTGGTGCAGTCGATGTGTTCCAGACGTTGGTGATTCGAATGAGCTTGATTCATGGTCGAGAGACTGATCCAATGACGTCCTGGAATCGGACCGTGAAACAGAGATCGAAAGGTCGATTTGCAAATGTCACTTCAATGCGATCGTTTCACACTTTATGCCCTGATACAGGCCACATTGGCAGATGTTTCCGCCAGATTGTGTCCCCTAAGTTTATTTTCTACTGAGAAGTGAGATGTGTGGCTTGCTGCTGGCACATACAAACAGGAAGTTGTGTGCCAGCTGAGAATGATGCACCAGGCACTACATTCCGTATTATTAGCACAAACAGTCATCCTGCCTCTGAGGGTGAACACACACTGACAGTATCAAGAACAAACAGACAGATTATTGTTGGCCTCAAAATTATATTCAATTCGATTCCCATTTTCCAGAATTAAAAAGTGTCAAAAGATTATTTAAGTCATAATAAATTACCTGTCAGAGAGATACGAAGAGTTACCATCGGGCCAAAGGAGGTAAATGACAATACATAGTTTCGCTCATAAATCTATGTTTAGAAGTAGAAAGCTTGAGGTAAGTTAATAAATAAATCTAAGAGACCGCATTCATTAACAGTTGGAATTGTAAGATTTAAACAATAAAATTCAGCATGGCTTTGGTGGAAGTGATATCATATCGGACATGGTTGATAGTGTTTTCCGAAGATGTAATGAGGTGTGTCACCGAGTGTAAAAAACTGGATGAAATGCTTCTTGACTTCAATTAGGTGTTTGACAAGATCTTGCATCTTCAATAAGGTAAGAGTTCATGGGATCCGTTGCACTTTGGCAAATGCATCGAAGGTTTATTTGGTGGCAGAAGGTAGAGGGTAATGGTCGAAGGTAATCTTTATGAAGACTAATTTTGTCCAGTGGCTTATTATAAGATTTGGTGCTGGATTCTTGGCTGTTTGCAGTGCATATGAATTATCTAGTCAAGAACGTAGCAATTTTGATCAGTAAGGTCAAAGATGAGGTGAAAAGCGTTTGGATTTGCAATTGATGAGGAGCTGAAAATGTGTTGCTGGAAAAGCGCAGCAGGTCAGGCTTATGCCCGAAACGTCGATTCTCCTGTTCCCTGGATGCTGCCTGACCTACTGCGCTTTTCCAGCAACACATTTTCAGCTCTGATCTCCAGCATCTGCAGACCTCACTTTCTCCTCAATTGATGAGGAGGAAAGCCTTGGAATACAGTATGACCTGTCTGTCGGACAGAAGAATGAATTGAAAATAGAACATTATATCCTGAAGTCTGTGAAGTAAAGCATTTTCGAGACTTACAATTTAAGCAAATATACGATGCACGGTTGGCACCTACAAAACACAAAGGGTAAGCGATCTCTTGTTGTGCATATCCACATCATGTGATGGGTTAGGGGTGGGCGATAGTCTCCAGATATTGTGGTTAGACTATTAATTCAGGAAACTCGGTTCTCAGCCCGCAGTGCTGCCACATCATGTCGTGAATTATGGTTGGTAATTAAACAATTCATTCGAGGAATAGGCTCCACAGATATTCCCATGCTCCGTGATGGAGAGCATAACATATCAGCGCAAACATTAAGGCTGAAGCATTCACAAAAATCTTTAGCATGAAGTGCCAATTGTATGACGCATGTTGGCATCTTCCAATGATCACCAATATTACAGATACCTGTCTTCAGGGAATTTGCTTCTTTCCATGTGATATCAAGACATTGTTGGGACACTCGTTACTGCAAATGTTATGGAGCCTGACAAAATTCTGGCAATAATACTGTTGACTTCTGCTATCCAAGCACTCACAGTACAGCTACTACACTGGCATCGACCCGACAACGTGGAAAATAGTCCAGGCATGTCCTGTGCTCAGAAAATAGGACGAACCATCCTGATGAATTACTGCCCCATCAGTCCATGTTCAATCATGAGTTAGGTATAGGAAGGTATTATCAACAGTGCTATCAAGCAACACTGGCCCAGCAATAACCTGCTCGGTGATGCACAATATGTATTAGAAAGGCCAACTCAGCTCATGACTGAATTACAGACTTGATTT
>NW_025189220.1:0-3215 GCF_004010195.1 Chiloscyllium plagiosum | reverse complement strand
TCTACACCCATCAGCGTATTCCCCATTTCCCCAACTAAGCACACCAGCATATTACCCATTTCCCCATCTCCACCCTCCAGCATATACCCCATTTCCCCATCTACACCCACCTGCGTATCCCCATTTCCTCATTGACACCCACATGTGTATTCCTCATTTCCCCATGTACACCCACCAGCGTATTCCCCATTTCCTCATCTACACCCCCCTGTGTAATCCCCATTTCCCCAGCTACACCCACCAGTGTATTCCCCATTTCCTCATCTACACCCACCAGCGTATTCCTCATTTCCCCATCTAAACCTACCAGCATATTCCCCATTTCCCATCTCAACCCACCAGCGTATTCCCCATTTCCCATTTACTCCCACCAGTGTATTCCCCATTTCCCCATCTACATCCACCAGTCTATTCCGCATTTCCCCATCTACACCCACCAGTGTATTCCCCATTTCCCTATCTACAACTACCAGCTTTTCCACCATTTCCCCAACTACACCTTCCAGAGTACTCCCCATTTTCCCATCTAATCCCACCAGCGTATTCCCCATTTCCACATCTCCACCCACCAGCGTTTTCTCCATTTCCCCAACTACATCCACCAGCGATTTGCCCATTTCCCCATCTAAACCCACCAGCGTATTCCCCATTCCCCATTTACACCCATCAACGTATTCCTCATTTCCCCATCTAATCACCCCAGCGTATTACCCATTTGCCCATCTTCACTCACCAGCTTATTCCCTATTTCCCCATCTACATCCACCAGCGTATTACCCATTTCCCCATGTAAACCCAACAGCATATTCCCCATTTCCCCATGTACACCCAACAGCTTATTCCCCATTTCCCCATCTACACTCACCAGCATATTCCCCATTTCCTCATCTACACCCACCAGCGTATTCCCCATTTCCTCATACATTTACCTCTTCACCTAACACTACGGGCAACTTAGCATGGCACATTTCCCCATCTACACCCACCAGTGTTTTCCCCGTTTCCTCATGTGAACCCACCAGTGTATCTCCCATTTCGCCATCTACACCCACCAGCATATTCCCCAATTCCCCATATACTCCCACCAGTGTATTCCCTATTTTCCCATCTAATCCCACCTGCGTACTCACCATTTCCTCATCTAAACCCACCCGCGTATACCCAATTTTCCCATGTAAGCCCACCAGGATATTCCTAATTTCCCCATCTAAACCCACCCACGTATTCCCCATTTCCCTATGTAAACCCAACAGCTTATTCCCCATTTCCCCATCTACACACACCAGCATATTTCCCGTTTCCTCATCTGAACCCACCAGCGTATTCCCCATTTCCACATCTAAACCCACCAGCGTTTTCCCCGTTTCCACATGTAAACCCACCAATGTATTCCCCATTTCCACATCTAAACCCATCAGCGTACTCCCCATTTCCACATCTCAACTCACCAGCATATTCCCCATTTCCCCATCTACACCCACCAGTGTATTCCCCATTTCCTCATCTGCACCCACCAGTGTATTCCCCATTTCCCCATCTACACCCACCAGTGTATTCCCCATTTCCCAATCTACACCCACCAGCATATACCCCATTTCCACATTTAAACCCACCAGCCTATTCCCCGAATCTCCATCAACACCCACCAGCATATCCCCCATTTCCCCATCTACACCCACCAGCGTATTCCCCATTTCCCCATCTACACCCACCAGCGTATTCCACATTTCCCCATCCACATCCACCAGCGTATTTCCCATTTCTCCATCTAAACTCACTCCCATATTTCCCATTTCCCCATCTACCTCAACAGGGTATTCCCCATTTCCTCATCTACATCCACCAGTGTATTCCCCATTTCCCCATCTACACCCAACAGCGTATTTCCCATTTTCTCATCTTCACCCTCAGCGTATTACCCATTTCCCCATCTATACCCACCAGTGTATTCCCCATTTCCCCATCTAAACCCACCAGTATATTCCCCATTTCCCCATGTCTGCCCACCAGCATATCCCCCATTTCCCCATCTACACCCACCAGTGTATTCCCCATTTCCCCATCTAAACCCACCAGTGTATTCCCCATTTCCCCATGTCTACCCACCAGCATATTCCATATTTCCCCATCCACACCCACCAGCGTATTTCCCATTTCCCCATCTACCTCAACGGGGTATTCCCCATTTCCTCATCTACACCCACCAGCGTATTCCCCATTTCCCCAACTATACCCACCAGTGTATTCCCCAATTCCCCATCTAAACCCACCAGTGTATTCCACATTTCCCCATCTACACCCCCCAGCATATTCCCCATATCCACATCTAAACCAACCAGCGTATTCCCCATTTCCATATCAAAACCCACCAGCATATTCCCCATTTCCCCACGTACACCCACCAGCGAATTTCCCATTTCCACATCTAAACCCATCAGTGTATTCCACATTTCCCCAACTATACCCACCAGTGTATTCCCAATTTCCCCATCTATACCCACCAGCATATTCCCCATTTCCCCATCTAAACCCACCAGTGTATTCCCCGTTTCCACATCTACACCCACCAGCATATTCCACATTTCCCCATCCACACCAACCACCGTATTTCCCATTTCCCATTTCCCCATCTACACCCACCACCATATTTCCCATTTTCCCATTTCCCCATCTACCTCAACAGGGTATTCCCCATTTCCTCATCTACACCCACCAGCGTATTCCCCTTTCCTCATCTACACCCATCAGCGTATTCCCCATTTCCCCATCTAAACCCATCAGCGTAATCCCCATTTCCCCATCTAAACCCACCAGCGTATTCCCCATTTCCACATGTACACCCACCAGCGTATTCCCCATTTCAACATCTACACCCATCAGCGTATTCCCTATTTCCTCATCTACACCCACCAGCGCATTCCCCATTTCCCCAACTATACCCGCCAGTGTATTCCCCATTTCCCCATCTAACCCACCAGTGTATTCCCCATTTCCCCATGTACACCGACCAGCATATTCCCCATTACCTCATCTACACATGACAGTGTATTCCTCATTTCCCCACCTAAACCAACCAGCATGTTTCCCCATTTCCCATCTCAACACACCAGTGTATTCCTCATTTCCCCATGTACACCCACCAACGTATTCCCCATTTCCTCATCTACACCCCTCTGTGTATTCCCCATTTCCCCATCTACACCCACCAGCGTATT
>NW_025189219.1:0-3215 GCF_004010195.1 Chiloscyllium plagiosum | reverse complement strand
CAGCAGTTTTAAATACTGACACAACGTTAAACATCCTGCAGGCTTCCAGCTCATCACCCGTGGCTGTCACTGATGTAAATACCTCTTTAAGGGGCAATTCTTCCTGAGTTTCCCCCAATGTCCTTGGATATACATGATTAGCTCGAGAGATTTGTCTTTGTTAATGCGTTTTTAAAACTCCATCTCCTCATATTCTATTATGCGGAGTCTTTTGAAGACTTTATTTCCCTGACTTCCCCAGTCTTTAAGTACTGATGTGAAATTTTCGTCAAGGATCTCACCCATCTTCTGTGGTTCCACACATGGATTATCCCATTGATCTTTAATGGGGCACATTCTGTCTCTAGTTAATCTTCTGTTGTTAGTATTCATGTCAAATGCCTTTGGATCTTACTCAGCATTATCAGCCAAGGTTTTCTCAGGTCTCCTGTTTGCCCTACTGCTTTCCCTCTTCAGTGTATTACTGTACCCACAATGTTCTTCGTGGAATCCAGCTAGCCAAAAAAGACATGGACTGCCTTTTTCTTGACCAGAACCTCAATATCCCTAGTCATCCAGAATTTTCTACTTGTAATCAGCATTGTCCTTCACACGAACAGAAATATCCTGACCCTGAACTCTCATTTTATCTCTCTTTTGAAAGTATCCCACCTGCCTGAGGTCCCTTTACCTGCAAATCGTCTCCACAATCAACTGTTAAAAGCTCTTGACCGAAACCTTCTGGATTGGGGCAGGACAATGTTGATGGTTCACTTGTGGACCAGGCCTGTCCTTTTCCATAACTGTTTTCAACCTAATACAGTTGTGTCACTTTGTCAAAACTATCCCCAACTAATACCTCAGTCCCTTTCCCTACCTTTTTCCCAAGGGGAGGTCAGGTTTTGCCCCTTTCTCCAGGGGGAGGGTGAACAACCAGTGGTAATTGTGCACATCAGTATACATGACATAGATACATTGGATGGGTTCTGGTCAAGTGAGTATCGGGAGTTAGGTAAGAAGGTAAAAGGCAGGGCTACAAGGGTAGTGAGCTCCAGATTACTCCCAGTGCCGCTCGCCAGTGAATATGGAAATAGAAAGACAAGGCGGGTGGATGAGTGCCTGAGGAGCTGTTGGAGGGGGAGGACTTTTATGTCTTGGATCATTGGGATCACTTCTGAGGTAGAGGTGACCTGGACAAGGGGGACGTGTTGGACTTGAACCAGAGGGGCAGTAGCAACCTGAGGATGAAGATTTGCTAGTGTTACCTGGGAGGGCTTAATCTAGTTTGCCAGGGAATTGGGATTCTGAAAAAGAGAGAGACCATTGGCCAGTCAGAGGAAAATACACCAGCCACCGAGAGCAAGTTTCCTATTCAGGATATCCAGGGGCACAGTCAATGGCCGTAAAAGACTTCTGGTTGAAAGGGCATTTATTTCATGAGGCCTGACTGGTAAGGCAGACGAGCTCCAACTTATACCTCAGTCCCTTTCCCTACCTTTTTCCCCAAGGGGAGGTCAGGTTTTGCCCCTTTCTCCAGGGGGAGGGTGAACAACCAGTGGTAATTGTGCACATCAGTATACATGACATAGATACAGTGGACGGGTTCTGGTCAAGTGAGTATCGGGAGTTAGGTAAGAAGGTAAAAAGCAGGGCTACAAGGGTAGTGAGCTCCAGATTACTCCCAGTGCCGCTTGCCAGTGAATATGGAAATAGAAAGACAAGGCGGGTGGATGAGTGCCTGAGGAGCTGTTGGAGGGGGAAGGACTTTTATGTCTTGGATCATTGGGATCACTTCTGAGGTAGAGGTGACCTGGACAAGGGAGACGTGTAGGACTTGAACCAGAGGGGCAGTAGCAACCTGGGGGTGAAGATTTGCTAGTGTTACCTGGGAGGGCTTAATCTAGTTTGCCAGGGAATTGGGATTCTGAAAAAGAGAGAGACCATTGGCCAGTCAGAGGAAAATACACCAGCCACCGAGAGCAAGTTTCCTATTCAGGATATCCATGGGCACAGTCAATGGACGGAAAAGACTTCTGGTTGAAAGGGCATTTATTTCATGAGGCCTGACTGGTAAGGCAGACGAGCTCAGAACATTGATTGGGTTTGGGGACTGTGATATTATAGCCATAACAGAAACATGGCTGAGAGAAGGGCAGGACTGTCACCTCACTGTTCCCGGATACAGAGGGTGCAGGCATGACAGAAAATACATGTAAGTGAGGAAGGGGAGTTGCGCTTTTGATAAGGGAGAACATAACAACAGTGCTCAGAGAGGATACTCCGAAAGAGTCATTAAAAGGAGGCCATATGGTTAGGAGTTAGAAAGCAGAAGGGGGTGGTCACTTTGGGAATGTATTACAGACTCGCAAATAGCCAGCGGGTATGAGAAGAGCAGCTGTGTAGAGAGATTGTGGACAGCTGTAGGTATAAGAGAGTAGTATTGATTGGAGATTTTAATTTCCCCTAGATTGACTGGGCCACTCGGAGAATAAAAGGCCCGTATCAGTTTGAATTTGTCAAATGTGTCCAAGAAAGTTTCCTAGATCAATATGTATATCATCCTATTCTACTCAGGTGGGCCCAACATTGGACCCCCCCGCCCCCTGAGAAAACAAGGTCAGAAAGTGTCAGTCGGAGAGCACTTTGGGTCCAGTGACCGCAACTATCTTAGTTTTAACGTAACTATGGAAAACGATAGGAGAGGTCCACAGGTTAAGGAGCTATGCTGGAACACAGCCAGTTTTGGGGCCATGAAACAGGATCTAGCAGAGGTTGAGTGGGTGAGTCAGTTTGAAGGAAAGAAACGACTGGAAAATGGGAGGCTTTTAAAAGTGTGATACTGAAAATCCAGGGTCAGTATGTAACTGTTAGGGTGAAGGGAAAATGACAGGTTTAGGGATCCCTGGTTGATGAGGGATATTTAGGCTCTGGTCTGGAAATGAAGATGGTATACATTGGGTTTAAGGTTTCCGTATCTACCTAAACTCTTCCAGCCCGAAAGACACAATCAATCTGTGGAGACCCTATACTCTTCTCAGGCCTCTGCCATACTCCGATCTGTAGAACCCACTCCAGTCCCTGTGACTCTCTCGATCCAGTTCCTAAAGGAACCGCGATCTGTGTAACATGCTCTCAGCACTATCACCAACCCTGTCAATGGAAGCTCTTCCAGTATTTCCATCTATCTACTCATCTGCATAAAGTTTTCCAGCTCTTACACCCCTATCTGTGTTAAT
>NW_025189218.1:0-3215 GCF_004010195.1 Chiloscyllium plagiosum | reverse complement strand
AGATTTAAATCTTTGAGGGAGCAAGAAAACTACCATTTAATACTATCATTGTCTTATGAAGTTCCATCCTGTGTTAACGTGTTGAGTTGTTTTCTCTGTTGTAGGATACTGAAAGGGTGGATTTGCGGATGAGAAATTCAAATTGAACTTCATGTTCAGATCTGATAGTTACTTGATCCGTGCCGATCTGAATATCATTGGGCTTTTTATGTGGATGGAAAGGTGTGTATTCTGTCCGTGGGCGAATTTTTCAAATGTCAGTGTGATTGGAAAAATTACTGTGACAAAGCCAAGTCCATGTTAGCGTGGTTTGTGGCTTTGATTGGAAGCGGTTTATCAGGATTATCTACATGGTAACGGCAGTTTCAAAAGTCTAGTTCAATTCAGCACTTTGTGTTTAAACAACACACCCCTCCCCAACACCCCTCTGGCTCACTCAAGTACCTGACAGGCGCTTCAGTTTCAGTGGGGTTGTCTGTCAGGATTCTGATGTGGAGGAGCCAGTGGTGGAGTGGGGAGGACAAAGTTATAAATCACACAACACAAGGTTACAGTCCAACAGGTTTATTTGGTCGCACTAGCTTTCAGAGCACGGCGTGATTTTTAACTTAGCAGGATTATCTCTACGATGACAGACTTATTCAGTTAAGTACTTCAACAATTACAGAGGCCATATATTCCCCCTACAATAGATTTCCCTCGAGCAGTGTAAACTGCTAGTCTGACCCTGTGGATAGCTATTCATCACTGTCAATCCCCAATCCCATAAAGCTTTCTGTTGATCTTTAAAGTTTTTTGTTAATTCCTATTTTCTCGCTGGTCTTTGCCAATTTGTATGCCTTCTATTTCGAGTTGATAGACTCCCTTATTTCCTTAGCCACCCATGGCAGATTACTACTTTTCCTACAGTCCTCCCTTTTCACTTGCATATATTATTGCTGAGCAGTTTGAAATAAATGCTTTGATATTTCTCCACTGTCTGTCAACTGTCCCACCGTAAAGCCTTTGCTTCCAGTCTGCATTAGCCAATTCCTATCTCATTCTATTGTAGTCTCCTTTGTTTAAGCACAGGGTCTTGGGATTGGATTTAATCTTCCCGCCTTCCATCTTGTTCTAAATTAAAACAGACTTGTCACAAATCTTTTATCAGATTACGAGATAAGGCGATGTTTCCTGAGTGTTTTGGTTTCCATAATCAGAGACCTTGGCTTTGTAATAAAGTATAGGATAGATAATCACAACAGAGTATTCTGGACGGTGTGAATGTACTGCACAGTCTCAGACCATGAATCACTGCCTCTCCTGAGTTTAAAATTGCTAAATCATTGTCTCCTGCACGCTTTCTCAGCATCTAAGTTTGGAGCATTTTCTGAAAACTCTTTTGGTGAAGGTGGTGAGTTTTCGATTCAGCTTTCCAGTTATTACCGTAAGAAGATAAGCACTGGGCACAGGAGAGGCAATGCAGTCCTTCGAACCAGCTCCACTATTTAATACGGTGATAATGGAGCTCACCTCGGTCTCAGCTGGATTTTCCCGCCTGCTCTCTCTCACCCTTCAACGCATTGCAAATTCAGCATCTGTATTTCTTCATTAATTTTTTTTCATTGTCCTGGCATGCACTGCATTTTAAATTGGGTATTCCATAAATTCAAATCATATCGAGATAGGTACATTCTTCCTCATGAAAACAGAATAGGGTCCCTATAGTGCAGAAAGAGGGTATTCGTCCATCGATTCCACACCAACCCTTTGATGAGAATCCCATTCAGACCCACCCATTCCAGTAACCCTGCGTTTTCCATGGCTAATGGCCGAACCTGCAAAGGTATGGACATTGTGGGCAATTTAGCATGGGCAATCCACTTAACCTGCACATGTTTATACTGTGGTAGGAAACTGGATCACCCAGAAGAAACCCACGTACACATGGAGAGAACGTGTCAACTCTACACAGTCGCCTAAGGCTGGAATCAAACCCAGGTCCCTGCCGCTGTGAGGCAGCTGTGCCAGCCACCTCTGAGCCACCTCTGCTTAAAAGCTGCTACCCCTTATTAGCCTCTCCACATCAAAATTGGATGAATCTTTGCTCCTTACATCAGATATTGGGTTGTCTAACCAGGTGTCTCAGTAAAACCCAGTAACAACCCACATGTCCTGTGAGTCTGAATGGGTATCCTATACACAACACCCTCCAGCCCACACTTTCCATTCACTTTCCAGTGCTTCATGGGGACTACAACTCCCTGAGGAAGGGACCACACGTGTGTGGAGAAACCCGGCACTGCACATGTACAGAATGTGGGCGGGTTTTCGAGTATGTTCTTTGGGTAACCAGCGGAAAACATTTCACAGTGCGATTGGCTGGAGGAGGAACGTATCTGCTTGTAGTATTAATCGGTTGGTGGTCAAAGTGTCACTGCACCCACATGGGACGAATTTCCGTCCCCAACTTGTCATAATACTGGGAATCGACCAATGGGAAACAAAGAAGGATGTGACCCATTCTCCCAGACTGAAGGTACCTCTTCTGTCCAGGATCTGCCACCTCCCTGTCTGTTTCCTTTTGTTTCATTCTGCTGTTACATTATTGACTTGCAGCAACTGAAGCGAAAGGAAGTGAACCCAGAAAGGGTGCAGAGTCTGACCAGGGACACGGAGTGGTGGCATGGATCTGTTTACCAGTAACTCCATGAGAATGGGGAGGGGATACATTAGGGACAGCAGAGGCAGAATGGTGGAAGAGAGTATGTGGGCTGGAGGGTTACAGCTTTGGAGAAATGGGAAAAAGATATTCCAGAGAAACGAGAATTGTCTGTTCTGAATTTCTAATCTGTATTTAATCCTTTATACAGGGTGAAAGGTGGTGAATATTTGCAGACTGAAATCTCAAAGTCATGTGCAGATCGTTATTGTGTTAATAAGCATTCGCAGAACCAAAGATAGAGAATCACTGGGCCAAAATCCTGCAACACTCTCCCTCACAGCATTGTCGGTCTATCTGCGCCAAATGGACTGCGAATGGTTCAAGACAGCAGCTCACTACCATCTTCTAAAGCGTATTTCGAGATGGGGAATAAACGGTCTGAGCCAGTGATGCCCATATCCTGGAAATGGTTTCTCTCTCGAGTTCCTGAAACCCAGTTGATGTTATTGGAGGATGATGAGGGATGCTGACTGCATCTTCCAGGGGGCAGAACCATCACATTACCCCTGCC
>NW_025189217.1:0-3215 GCF_004010195.1 Chiloscyllium plagiosum | reverse complement strand
CTTACTAACTATACCTCTTATGATCGCATCCAAATCATTTATGACAAAAAAGTAGAGGGCTCAGCACTGATCCTTTTGGCACTGCACTGGACACAGGCCTCCAGTCTGAAAAACAATCCTCCACCACCACTCTCTGTCTTTTACCTTTGAGCCCGTTCTGTATCCAAATGGCTAGTTCTCCCTGTATTCCATGAGTTCTAACCTTGCTAATCAGCCTCCCATGAGTAACCTTGTCAAATGCCTCACTGAGGTCCATATAGATCATATCTATCACTCTTCTCTCCTCAATATTCTTTGTTACTTCTTCAAAAAACTCAATCAAGTTTATGAGACATGATTTCCCACGCACAAAGCCATATCTACTATTTCTAATCAGTCCTTGCCTTTCCAAATACATGTGGATCTTGTCCCTCAGGATTCCCTCCAACAACTTGCCCACTACTGAGTTCAGGCTCACCGGTTCTCTCGTTCCCTGGCTTGTCTTTACCACCCTTCCTAAACAGTGGCACCACTTTTGCCAACCTCCATTCTTCTGGAACCTCACCTGTGACTATTGATGATACAAATATCTCAGCAAGAGTCCCAGCAAACACGTCTCTAGCTTCCCACAGAGTTCTCGGGTACACCTGATCAGTTCCTGGGGATTTATTCACCATTAACAGTTTCAAGACATCCAGCACTTCCTCCTCTTTTGCAAGATGTCACCATCTATGTTCCTACAGTCTATATCTTCCATATGCTTTTCCACAGTAAATACTGATGCAAAATATTCATTTAGTATCTCCCCCATTTTCTGCGGCTACACGCCTTGCTGATCTTTGTGGGGCCCGATTCTCTCCCTAGTTATCCTTTTTTCCTTAATATATTTGTAAAAACCCTTTGCATTCTCCTTAATTCTATTTGTCAAACCCATCTCATGTCCGCGTTTTGCCCTCCTGATTTCCCTCTTAAGTATACTCCTACTTCCGTTATACTCTTCTAAGTATTCACTCGATCTATCCTGTCTATACCTGACATATACTTCCTTCTTTTTCTGAACTAAACACTCAATTTCTTCAGTCATCCAGAATTCCCAATACCTACCAGCCTTCCCTTTCACCCTGACAGGAATATATTTTCTCTGGTCTCATGTTATCTCATTTGTGAAGGCTTCCCATTTTCCAGCCGTCCCTTTAGCTGCGAACATCTGCCTCCAATCAGCTTTCAAAAGTTCTTGCCTAATACCGTCAAAATTGGCCTTTCTCCAATTTAGAACATCAACTTTTAGATCTGGTCCAGCCTTTTCCATCACTATTTTAAAACAAATAGGATTATGTTCGCGAGCCTCAAAGAGCTCCCCCACTGACACCTCACTCACCTCCCCTGCCTTATTTCCTAACAGTAAGGTCGAGTTTTGCACCTTCTCTCGTAGGGACATCCACATACTGAATCAGACAATTGTCTTGTACACACGGAAGAAATTCCTCTCCATCTAAACCTTTAACACTATGGCAGTCCCAGTCGATGTTTGGAAAGTTAAAATCCCCGACCATAACTAACCTATTATTCTTACAGATAGCTGAGATCTCCTTACAAGTTTGTTTGGCAATTTCCCTTTGACTATTGGGGGGTCTATAATACAATCCTAATAAGGTGATCATCCCTTTCTTATTTCTCAGTTCCACCCTGGATGTATTTCTGGGAATATCCTCCCTCAGCACAGCTGTAATGCTATCCCTTATCAAAAATGTCACTCCCTCTCCCCTCTTGCCTCCCTTTCTACCCTTCCTGTAGCATTTGTATCCCGGAACATTAAGCTGACAGTCCTGCCCATCCCTGAACCATGTTTCTGTAATTGCTATGAGATTCCAGTCCCATGTTCCTAACCATGCCCTGAGTTCATCTTCCTTCCCTGTTAAGCCCCTTGCATTGAAATAAATGCGGTTTAATTTATTAGTCCTACCTTGTTTCTGCCTGTCCTGACTGTTTGACTCACTTCTGTTCTCAGCTGTACCCGTCTCAGATCGAGCTCCCAAAATCCTCCCTGTGATTGTTATCACGACCCACCCCTGCATTCCTCCAAATCCATGTAAAGTCCTCCCATTCCTAAAACCCGCCCTGTATCTGTCACCTGTCCCAGCTTCCACAACCCTCCCTATCTCTGTAAGATACCACCCCCACCCCACCCCGTCCCAGTGGTGTATCACTAAATGCCAGTAGTCACTATAATATCAGGGTAAGGTGTAACCCCCCCACACCCCCGTCCCAGTTACTACAGCCCGCTGTATCACTAAATGCCAGTGGTCACTATAATATTAGAGTAAGGTGTGAAAGCAGGAATATTGTACTGGGTTAAATGATCAGTCGTGATCATATTGAATGGTGGGACCGACTCTGTGGTCAAATGGCCGATACCTGCTCTTCTTTCCTGTGCTTCTCTATAAACTTACTATCTATATAACCTCCTTCAGTCCCCACAGCCCTCCCTATCTCCATCAATTCCTTCAGTCCCCACGACTCTTCCTATCCATGTAACCTGAATCATTCCCCACAAACCTCCCTAACTCCATAACCTCCAAAAGGCCCCACGACCCTCCCTATCTCCATAGTCTCATCCTGACCCAACGACCTTCCCGTTCAGAGTAACCTCCTTCAATCCCCATGATTCTCCTGATCTGTGCAAACTTCTTCAGACCCAACAGCCCTGCAGATCACTTTGGCCACTTTCAGGCCCCACAGCACTCCCTATCTCCATAATGTTCTTCAGTCACCACTGCAATCTCTGTGTCCATAATCTCATACAGTCCCCACATCACTCCATATCTCCATAATGTCCTTCAGTCCCCACGACCCTTCTTATTTCCAAAGCCTCTATTACCTGTTGAACCTCTAAGCTACCTTTTTCAGATAGATAAACACGAACTCCATAACCCTTTCTGCTGCCAGTCTGAAACCAAATAGTGTTACATAATCTCATACAGTCCCCACATCACTCCATATCTCCATAATGTCCTTCAGTCCCCACGACCCTTCTTATTTCCAAAGCCTCTATTACTTGTTGAACCTCTAAGCTACCTTTTTCAGATAGATAAACACGAACTCCCATAACCCTTTCTGCTGCCAGTCTGAAACCAAATAGTGTTAGCCTGATAGTAGGTCGGGAGCTGAAATATGTTTTCAAAGATATGTCAATGAACAATAATTGGACCCTTAGAAACGCTGTTAATAAAAAGAGA
>NW_025189216.1:0-3215 GCF_004010195.1 Chiloscyllium plagiosum | reverse complement strand
ACTCCTGATGTAATTTTATAAACACTGAATCCTGACTACTGATGTAATTTTATAACCAGTTGAATCCTGACTCCTGATGTAATTTTATAACCAGTTGAATCCTGACACTTGATGTAATTTCATAACCACTGAATCCTGACTCCTGAAGGAATTGTATAACCACTTCAATCCACATTTCTGATGTTATTTTATAACCACTGAATCCTGACTCCTGATGTAATTTTATAACAGCTGAATTCTGACTCCTGATGTAATTTTATAACTGCTGAATCCAGATTCCTGATGAAATTGTGTAACCACAGCATCCTGACTCCTGATGTAATTTTCTAACTGCTGAATTCAGACCCCTGATGTAATTTTATAACATCTGAATCCTGACTCCTGAAGTAATTTTATAACCATTGAATTCTGTTTCCTGAAGCAATTTGATTATCGCTGATTCCTGACTCGTGATGTAATTTTATAACAACTGAATACTGATTCCTTTAGTAATTTTATAATTGCTGAGTACTGATTCCTGTAGTAATTTTATAAATGCTCAATCCTGACTCCTGATGTAATTTTATTACAGCTGAATACAGATAATTAGATCAGGAATCTGATCTAATTACAATTACATCAGGAGTCAGTTTCAGCGGTTATAAAATAACATCAGGAGTCTGGATTCAGTGGTGATAAAATTACATGAGGAGTCAAGAATCAAGTGGTTATAAAATTACATCAGGAGTCAGGATTCAGCAATTATAAAATTACATCAGGAGTCTGGATTCAGTGGTTATAAAATTACATCAGGAGTCTAGAATCAAGTGGTTATAAAATTACATCAGGAATCAGGATTCAAGTGGTTATAAAATTACATCAGGAATCTGGATTCACTGGATAGATTTATACATCAGGATTCAGGATTCAGCGGTTATAAAATTACATCAGGAATCTGGATTCAGTGGGTATAAATTTACATTAGGGTTCAGGATTCAGCGGTTATACAATTACATCAGGAGTCAGTTTCAGCAGTTATAATATAACATCAGGAATCTAGATTCAGTAGTTATAAAATTACATCAGGAGTCAAGCATCAAGTAGTTATAAAATTACATCAGGAGTCTGGATTCAGTGATGACAAAATTACATCAGGAGTCTGGATTCAGTGATTATAAATTTATATCAGGAATCAGGATTCAGATGTTATACAATTACATCAGGAATCTGGATTCAGCTGTTGTAAAATTACATCAGGAGTCAGGATTCAGCGATTATAAAATTACATCAGGAGTCAGAATTCAACTGGTTATAAAACTACATGAGGAGTCAGCGATTCAGGGTTTAAAAATTACATCAGGAGTCAGCATTCAAGTGGTTATAAAATTACATCAGGAATGTGGATTCAGCGATTATAAAATTACATCAGGAATCAGGATTCAGTAGTTATAAAATTACATCAGGAATCTGGATTCAGTAGATATATTAATACATCAGGATACGGGATCCAGTGGTTATAAAATTACATCAGCAATCTGGATTCAGTGGGTATAAAATTACATCAGGAATCAGGATTCAGCGGTTATACAATTACATCCGGAGTCAGTTTCAGCGGTTATAAAATAAATCAGGAATCTAGATTCAGTGGTTATAAAATTACATCAGGAGTCAAGAATCAAGTGGTTATAAAATTTAATCAGGAGTCAGGAGTCAAGTGGTTATACAATTACATCAGGAGTCGGGATTCAGCTGTTAAAAAATTACATTAGGAATCAGGATTCAGTAGTTATACAATTCCATCAGGAGTCAGGATTCAGTGGTTGTAAAATTACATCAGGACTGTGGATTCAAGTGGTTATAAAATTACATCAGGAGTCAGGATTCAGTGGTTCCAAAATTACATCAGGAGTCAGGATTCAAGCGGTTCTAAAATTAGATCAGCAATCTGGATTCACTGGAAATATTTATACATCAGGATTCAGGATTCAGTGGTTATAAAATTACATCAGGAATCTGGATTCAGTGGGTATAAATTTACATCAGGATTCAGGATTCAGCGGTTATATAATTAAATCAGGAGTCAGTTTCAGCGATTATAAATAAAGTCAGGATTCTGGATTCAGTGGTTATAAAATTACATCACGAGTCAGGAATCAGTGATAATCAAATTGCTTCAGGAAACAGAATTCAATGGTTATAAAATTACATCAGGAGTCATGATTCAGCTGTTATAAAATTACATCAGGAGTCAGGAATCAGTGGTTCTAAAATTACATCAGTAATGTGGATTCAAGTGGTTATACAATTCCTTCAGGTGTCAGGATTCAGTGTTTATAAAATTACATCAGGAATCTGGATTCACTGGATATATTAATAGATCAGGAGACAGGAGTCAGTGGTTCTAAAATTACATCAGGTGTCAGGATTCAACTGGTTATAAAATTACCTCAGGAATCAGGATTCAGTGATTATAAAATTACATTTGGAATCAGGATTCAGTAGTTATACAATTACATGAGGAGTCACGATTCAAGTGGTTATACAATTGCATCAGGAGTCAGGATTCTGTGGGTATACAATTCCATCAGGAGTCAGGATTCAGCAATTATAAAATTACATCAGGACTGTGGATTCAAGTGGTATTAAAATTACATCAGGAGTCAGGATTCAGTCGTTATAAAATTAAATCAGGAGTCAGGATTCAAGTGGTTATACAATTACATCAGGAGTCGGGATTCAGCTGTTAAAAAATTACATCAGGAATCAGGATTCAGTAGTTATACAATTCCATCAGGAGTCAGGATTCAGTGGTTGTAAAATTA
The DNA here is from genome assembly GCF_004010195.1 of Chiloscyllium plagiosum. Taxonomy (NCBI): domain Eukaryota; kingdom Metazoa; phylum Chordata; class Chondrichthyes; order Orectolobiformes; family Hemiscylliidae; genus Chiloscyllium; species Chiloscyllium plagiosum. Next base: position 414 of record NW_025189216.1, on the reverse strand, counting down.
CATCAGGACTGTGGATTCAAGTGGTTATAAAATTACATCAGGGGTCAGGATTCAGTGGTTCCAAAATTACATCAGGAGTCAGGATTCAAGCGGTTCTAATATTAGATCAGCAATCTGGATTCACTGGAAATATTTATACATCAGGATTCAGGATTCAGTGGTTATAAAATTACATCAGGAATCTGGATTCAGTGGGTATAAATTTACATCAGGATTCAGGATTCAGCGGTTATATAATTAAATCAGGAGTCAGTTTCAGCAGTTATAAATAAAATCAGGAATCTGGATTCAGTGGTTATAAAATTACATCAGGAGTCAGAATTCAAGTGGTTATACAATTGCATTAGGAGTCAGGATTCAGTGGTTACAAAATTACATCAGCAGTCAGCATTTAAGTGGTTATAAAATTACATC
>NW_025189215.1:2261-3215 GCF_004010195.1 Chiloscyllium plagiosum | reverse complement strand
TACCCCTCCCCCCACCTCATTAACCATCCGTCGGGGAAAACAATTGCTAATATAAACTTACTGAACGTCTGTCGCTGCTATAATTGTGTTTTGACAGCTTTAGGACCAGAATGAAAGGAAATGAAGGGAAGGGGCCGACAGGGGTGCAGCAGGCAGGGCACTCCCCTACTGCATCGGGAGTGCCCGGAGCCATTGCTCAAACTCCCAGGGCAGTCCCTTTGGATTTAATGGGACAGCAGCAGTTACTCTCGGAGTTTGCCAAACTCTGAGATAAGATTGGAGCAGCGGTGGAACCACTATCTGCCACGCTGGAAAAGCATGGAGCAGGAAATTCAAATGTTGGACCAAAGAGAATAGGCAGCAGAGGAGAGGACCGTGGCATCGAGACCATGGCGGAGGTCTCAGGAGGAAGGATCCAAACGCTGGAAGACCAGGTTCGGGTCCTTCAGGAGCAAGTGGACGACCTGGAAAACTAAAGTAGAAGAAACATCTTGTAGCTTGTGGGTCCAGCCCCGCGTGGTCCTAGTGCGCCTCCTGCATTATAAAGAAAAACAGTTAGTGATTGAAACAGCAAGAAGACTGGGAAGAGATCCACAGGCTTTAATGCACAAAGGGTCAAGAATAATATATTTTCAGGACTTCGCAGTCGCCTGGATTAAGAAAAGGGCATTTGATGAAGTTAAGAGAAAATTAAGGGATCTGAACATACAATATGCCTTGAGGTCCCTGACCGTATTGCGTTTCACTCATGGAGGGACGGTATATAATTTTGATTCAGCAGAAAAGGCGAAGGACTTTTGCGAATTCTCTGAATTGAAGAAATCGAGTCGGGGTGAAGGCGGGAGGGACATCATTACAGACAATGCTACTTTTTTGCCCCTCTTTTGTGGTTATCGGCTTTATACGCACTGCCTTGACAAAAAAATGGAATTATTTAGTATATCGGTCAGTTAC
>NW_025189215.1:0-868 GCF_004010195.1 Chiloscyllium plagiosum | reverse complement strand
GAGGGAGATGAACACAGTGCAGCGAGAATGCAGGCCTTTTTTGAGATCCTGCATCTCCCTAGTATAAACGCGGAACAGGTTTCCTGTTGAATGGGCCTATGACGATACAGGAGGTGCAGGATGCAATAAAGCATCTCCAAGGTGGCAAATCACTGGGGTCAGATGGATTCCCAAGTGAATTCTATAAGGAATTCATAAATGTGTTGGTCGGGATGTATAGCTATTCATATGCACAGGATTATTTTACGCCCTCTCTTAGGAAAGCTAATATCTCCCTCATTTTAAAGAAGGGGAAAGAGCCCGAAGAATGTGCTTCTTACAGACCCATTTCACTGTTGAATGTAGATTTTAAAATTCTACCCAAGACGCTGGCCCTGAGGTTGGAAAAGGTGTTGTTCTGTATTGTGAAAGAAGATCAGATGGGTTTTGTTAAGGGCCGTAGATCCTCCAACAATATCAGGAGGGTACTGAACATGGTGCAGGTATGCCAGCAAAGGATGATCCTGGGTTCGGTGGCCTCCCTCGATGCAGAAAAGGCATTTGACCAGATAGAATGGCTGTACCTGTTTGGGGTCCTCAAGCGCTTTGGTCTGGGGACAATCTTTGCTAGATGGTGGTGGTGTTGTATAATGATCCTAAGGCAGCAGTCATCACAAATGGCACTAAGTCAGATAACTTTAATACTGGGAGAGGTAGTCGACAGGGGTGTCCTCTTTCACCACTGCTATGTACCTTGGCAATTGAGCCATTAGCTGAAGCTATCAGGAGGGATCCTGAAATAGTGGCGCCAGGAGTGGGAATGGGGGAACATAAGATTACCCTATATACTGATGAGTCCTTTTGTTCTTGGCCAATCTGGAGGAGTCCG
>NW_025189214.1:0-3215 GCF_004010195.1 Chiloscyllium plagiosum | reverse complement strand
GGTTAGGTACCATTGTGGAAGAATGCAGGCTAGTTAACAGTGTGGAAGCACGCAGGCTAGGTACCATTGTGGAAGAACGCAGGTGAGGTACCATTGTGTAAGAACGCAGGCTAGGTCACATTGTAGAAGAGTGCAGGCGAGATACCATTGTGGAAGACCGCAGGCTTGGTACCATTGTAGAAGAACGCAGGCTAGGTAACATTGTGGAAGCACGCAGGTTAGGTACCATTGTGGAAGAATGAAGGCTTGGTAACATTGTAGAAGAACGCAGGCTAGGTACCATTGTGGAAGAGCGCCGGCTAGGTACCATTGTGGAAGAATGAAGGCTTGGTAACATTGTAGAAGAACGCAGGCTAGCTACCATTGTGGAAGAATGCAGGCTAGAAAACATTGTAGAAGAACGCAGGCTTGGTAACATTGTAGAAGAACGCAGGCTAGGTACCATTGTGGAAGAACGCAGGCTAGGTCACATTGTAGAAGAATGCAGGCGAGGTACCATTGTGGAAGACCGCAGTCTTGGTACCATTGTGGAAGAACGCAGGCTAGGTAACATTGTGGAAGCACGCAGGTTAGGTACCATTGTGGAAGAACGCAGGTTAGGTACCATTGTGAAAGAACGCCGGCTAGGTACCATTGTGGAAGAATGCAGGTTAGGTACCATTGTAAATGAACGCAGGTTAGGTACCATTGTGGAAGAACGCAGGTTAGTTACCATTGCGGAAGAACGCAGGCTAGGTACCAATGTGGAAGAACGCAGGCTAGGTCACATTGTAGATGAATGCAGGCGAGATAGCATTGTGGGAGACCGCAGGCTTGGTACCATTGTTGAAGAACGCAGGCGAGGTAACATTGTGGAAGCATGCAGGCTAGGTACGATTGTGGAAGAACGCAGGTTAGTTACCATTGTGGAAGAACGCAGGTTAGGTACCATTGTCGAAGAATGCAGGCTAGGTAACATTGTGGAAGCACGCAGGCTAGGTACCATTGTGGAAGAACGCCGGCTAGGTACCATTGTGGAAGAATGAAGGCTTGGTAACATTGTAGAAGAACTCAGGCTAGGTACCATTGTGGAAGAACGCCGGCTAGGTACCATTGTGGAAGAATGAAGGCTTGGTAACATTGTAGAAGAACGCAGGCTAGGTACCATTGTGGAAGAACGCCGGCTAGGTACCATTGTGGAAGAACGCCGGCTAGGTACCATTGTGGAAGAATGAAGGCTTAGTAACATTGTAGAAGAACGCAGGCTAGGTACCATTGTGGAAGAACGCCGGCTAGGTACCATTGTGGATGAATGAAGGCTTGGTAACATTGTAGAAGAACGCAGGCTAGGTACCATTGTGGAAGAATGCAGGCTAGAAAACATTGTAGAAGAACGCAGGCTTGGTAACATTGTAGAAGAACGCAGGCTACGTACCATTGTGGAAGAACGCAGGCTAGGTCACATTGTAGAAGAATGCAGGCGAGATACCATTGTGGAAGACCGCAGTCTTGGTACCATTGTGGAAGAACGCAGGCTAGGTACCATTGTGGAAGAACGCAGGTTATGTACCACTGTGGAAGAACGCAGGCTAGGTAACATTGTGGAAGAACGCAGGTTAGGTACCATTGTGGAAGAACGCAGGCTAGGTCACATTGTAGAAGAATGCAGGCGAGATACCATTGTGGAAGACCGCAGGCTTGGTACCATTGACGAAGAACGCAGCCTAGGTGCCATTGTGAAAGAACGCAGGCTAGGTACGATTGTGGAAGAACGCAGGTTAGGTACCATTGTGGAAGAACGCAGGCTAGGTAACATTGTGGAAGCACGCAGGCTAGGTACCATTGTGGAAAAACGCAGGCGAGGTACCATTGTGGAAGAACGCAGGCTAGGTCACATTGTAGAAGAGTGCAGGCGAGATACCATTGTGGAAGACCGCAGGCTTGGTACCATTGTGGAAGAACGCAGGCTAGGTAACATTGTGGAAGGACGCAGGTTAGGTACCATTGTGGAAGAACGCAGGTTAGGTACCATTGTGGAAGAACGCAAGCTAGGTGCCATTATGAAAGAAAGCAGGCTAGGTACAATTGTGGAAGAACTCAGGCTAGGTAACATTGTGGAAGAACGCAGGTTAGGTACCATTGCGGAAGAACGCAGGCTAGGTAACATTGTGGAAGAACGCAGGTTAGGTACCATTGTGGAAGACCGCAGGCTTGGTACCATTGTGGAAGAACGCAGGCTAGGTAACATTATGGAAGCACGCAGGTTAGGTACCATTGTGGAAGAACGCAGGTTAGTTACCATTGCGGAAGAACACAGGCTAGGTGCCATTGTGAAAGAACACAGGCTCGGTACGATTGTGGAAGACCGCAGGCTTGGTACCATTGTGGAAGAACGCAGGCTCGGTAACATTGTGGAAGCACGCAGGTTAGGTACCATTGTGGAAGAACGCAGGTTAGGTACCATTGCGGAAGAACACAGGCTAGGTACCAATGTGGAAGAACGCAGGCTAGGTCACATTGTAGAAGAATGCAGGCGAGATAGCATTGTGGAAGACCACAGGCTTGGTACCATTGTTGAAGAATGCAGGCTAGGTAACATTGTGGAAGCACGCAGGTTAGGTACCATTGTGGAAGAACGCAGGTTAGGTACCATTGCGGAAGAACGCAGGCTAGGTGCCATTGTGAAAGAACGCAGGCTCGGTACGATTGTGGAAGACCGCAGGCTTGGTACCATTGTGGAAGAACGCAGGCTCGGTAACATTGTGGAAGCACGCAGGTTAGGTACCATTGTGGAAGAACGCAGGTTAGGTACCATTGCGGAAGAACACAGGCTAGGTACCAATGTGGAAGAACGCAGGCTAGGTCACATTGTAGAAGAATGCAGGCGAGATAGCATTGTGGAAGACCACAGGCTTGGTACCATTGTTGAAGAATGCAGGCTAGGTAACATTGTGGAAGCACGCAGGTTAGGTACCATTGTGGAAGAACGCAGGTTAGGTACCATTGCGGAAGAACGCAGGCTAGGTGCCATTGTGAAAGAACGCAGGCTAGGTACGATTTTGGAAGAACGCAGGTTAGTTACCATTGTGGAAGAACGCAGGTTAGGTACCATTGTCGAAGAATGCAGGCTAGGTAACATTGTGGAAGCACGGAGGCTAGGTACCATTGTGGAAGAACGCAGGCGAGGTACCATTGTGGAAGTACGCAGGCTAGGTCACATTGTAGAAGAGTGCAGG
>NW_025189213.1:0-3214 GCF_004010195.1 Chiloscyllium plagiosum | reverse complement strand
TAAACCCGGAGTGAGGGACACTCTCAGGAGGATAGTGTGGGGTTGATAAACCCGGAGTGAGGGACACTCTCAGCGGGATAGTGTGGGACTGATAAGCCCCGGAGTGAGGGACACACGCAGTTGGATAGTGAGGGGCTGATAATCCCGGAGTGGGGGACACTCTCAGCGGGATAGTGAGGGGCTGATAAACCCGGAGAGGGGGACACCTTCAGGGGGACAGTGTGGGACTGATAAACCCGGAGTGAGGGACACTCTCAGCGGGATAGTGTGGGGTTGATAAACCCGGAGTGAGGGACACTCTCAGCGGGATAGTGAGGGGCGGAAAATCCCAGTGTAGTGGGCACTCTCAGCGAGATAGAGTGAGGCTGATAATCCCGGAGTTGGGGACACTCTCAGTGGGATAGTGTGGGGCTGATAAACCCGGAGTTGGGGACACTCTCAGCGGGATAGTGAGGGGCGGAAAATCCCGGTGTAGTGAGCACTCTCAGCGAGATAGAGTGAGGCTGATAAACCTGGAGTGGGGAACACTCTCAGCGGGACAGTGTGCGACTGATAAACGCGGAGGGATGGACACTCTCAGCGGGATAGTGTGGGGCTGATATACCCGGAGTGAGGGACACACTCAGCGGGATAGTGTGGGGTAGATAAATCCGGAGTGAGGGACACACTCAGCGGGATAGTGTGGGGCTGATAAACCCGGAGTCAGGGACACTCTTCAAGGGGATAGTGTGGGGCTGATAATCCCGGAGTGAGGGAAAATCTCTGCAGGATAGTGTGGGGTTGATAATCATAGAGTTGGGGATACTCTCACCTGGATAGTGTGGGCTGATAATTCCGGAGTGGAGGACACACTCAGCGGGATAGTGTGGGGCTGATAATTCCGGAGTGGAGGACACTCTCAGCGGGATAGTGTGGGGCTGATAAACCCAGAGTGAGGGACACTCTGAGGGGGATAGTATGTGGCTGATAAACCCGGAAAGAAGGGACACTTTCAGCGGGATAGTGTGGGGCGGATAAACCCGGAGTGGGGGACACGCTCAGCGGGATAGTGTGGGGCTGTTAATCTTGGAGTTGGGGACACTCTCAGGGGGATAGTGTGGGGCTGACAAACCTGGAGTGAGGGAAAATCTCTGCGGGAGAGTGTGGGGCTGATAAACCCAGAGTGAGGGACACTCTTAGCGGGATAGTGTGGGGCTGAAAAACCCGGATTGAGGGACATTCAGCGGGATAGTGTTGGGCTGATAATCCCGGAGTGAGGGACATTCTCAGCGGGATAGTGTGGGGCTGATAAACCCGGAGTGAGGGACGGTCTGAGGGGGATAGTGTGGGGCTGATAAACCCGGAGTAGGGATACTCTCAGAGGGATAGTGTGGGGTTGATAAATCCGGATTGAGGGACACTCTCAGCGGGATAGTGTGGGGCTGACAATCCCGGAGTAGGGATACTCTCAGAGGGATAGTATGGGGTTGATAAATCCAGAGTGAGGGACACTCTCAGCAGGATAGTCTGGGGCTGATAAACCTGGAGTGGGGGACACTCTCAGCAAGATAGTGTGGGGCTGGTTAACCCGGAGTTTGGGACACTCTCAGTGGGATCGTGTGAGGCTGATAAACCCGGAGTGGGGGACAGTCTCAGGGGGATAGTGTGGGGCTGATAATCCCAGAGTTGGGGATACTCTCAGGGGGACAGTGTGGGACTGATAAACCCGGAGAGGAGGACACCTTCAGGATGATTGTGTGGGGTTGATATTCCCGGAGTGCGGAACATTCTCAGCGGGAATGTGTGGAATGATAAACACGGAATGGGAGACACTCTCAGCGGGATAGTCAGGGCCGGAAAATCCCGGTGTAGTGGGCACTCTCAGCGAGATAGAGTGAGGCTGATAAACCCGGAGTTGAGGACACTCTCAGTGGGATAGTGTGGGGTTGATAATCCCGGAGTTGGGGACACTCTCAACGAGATAGTGTGGGTCTGATAAATTCGGATTAATGGACAGTCTCAGTGGGATAGTGTGGGGCTGATAAACCCAGAATGCGTGACACTCTCAATGGGATAGTGTGGGGCTGATAAACCCGGAGTGATGGACGCTCACAGCGGGATAGTGTGGGGCCGATAAACGCAGAGAGGGGTACTCTCTCCGTGTGATAGTGTGGGGCTGATAAACCTGGAGCGCGTAACACTCTCAGGGAGATAGTGTGGACCTGAAAAATCCAGAGTGAGGGACCCTTTCAGCGGGATAGTGTGGGGCTGATAAACCTGGAAGAAGGGACACTCTCAGGGGGATAGAATGGGGCTGATAAACCCGGAATGGGGGACATTGTCGGCGGGATAGTGTGGACCTGAAAAATCCGGAGTGAAGGACACTCTTAGCGGGATACTGTGGGGCTGATATACCCGGAGTGGTGGACACTCTCAGTGGCATAGTATGGGGCTGATAAACCCGGAGTGGGGGACACTCTCAGCGGGATAGTGTGGGTCTGATAAACCCGGAGTGAGGGACACTCTCAGTGGGATAGTGTGGGGCTGATAAACCCGGAGTGGGGGACACTCTCAGCGGGATAGTATGGGGAATCAGAGTTTGGATGTTCTTGTCTTGTACCGTTTAAATGAGAATCAAAGTGCTCTCCATATTATCAATTCACTTTGTTGTCCTGTTCCAATATCCAAGAGAAGGTGACATTAGGTTTCTCTGCTCGTCACACGTATGTTTTGAGAAATAAAGTTTTCTTCAACACATTTAGAAAATTCCTCTTGCACCGTTAAAATTAGAGCCAAAGTATTCCCCATGTGATCACTTAATTTCGTGTCCTGTCCTATTAGACAAGAGAAGATGAAGTTATGCTGCTCTGCTCGTCACATTTATGTTTTGATAAATAGAGTTTTCTTGAAAACATTTAGCAAATTTTACACCATCCAAATCTTTAACACCATGGTAGTCCCAGTCAATGTTTGAAAAATTGAAATCATTACATTAATTACAACCTTATTCTTCTTACATATATCTGAGTTTTCCCTACATATTTGATTGTCAGTTTCGTGCTGATTATTTAGCAGTTTGCATATAGACAGTCCCATCAAGGTTATTTTCTTTTAATTTTTAATTTCAGTTGTAATTCACTGCTCTGGGTTAATCGAAAGATTCACGTGTATCTTGATCAATTTCCAGACTTCAATCAGAGTGACAGGAATATACAAAAAGAATGACATCTCAAGC
>NW_025189212.1:2284-3214 GCF_004010195.1 Chiloscyllium plagiosum | reverse complement strand
CGAGGACAGTGAGACCCGGAGCAGCGAGGACAGAGAGTCCCCGAGCAGCGAGGACAGTGAGACCCGGAGCAGCGAGGCCAGTGAGTCCTGGAGCAGCGATGACAGTGAGACCCAGAGCAGCGAGGGCAGTGAGTCCCGGAGCAGCAAGGACAGTGAGTCCTGGAGCAGCGAGGAAAGAGATTCCCGGAGCAGCGAGGGCAGAGAGTCCCGGAGCAGCAAGGAAAGTGAGTCCCGGAGCAGCGAGGCCAGTGAGTCCTGGAGCAGCGATGACAGTGAGTCCCAGAGCAGCAAGGACAGTGAGTCCTGGAGCAGCGAGGAAAGAGATTCCCGGAGCAGCAAGGAAAGTGAGTCCCGGAGCAGCGTGGACAGTGAGTCCCAGAGCAGCAAGGAAAGTGTGTTCCAGAGCAGCGATGACAGTGAGACCTGGAGCAGCGAGGACAGTGAGACCCGGAGCAGCGAGGACAGTGAGTCCCAGAGCAGCAAGGACAGTGAGACCCGGAGCAGCGAGGACAGTGAGACCCAGAGCAGCGAGGACAGTGAGTCCCGGAGCAGCGTGGGCAGTGAGTCCCGGAGCAGCGAGAACAGTGTGTCCTGGAGCAGTGAGGACAGTGAGACTCAGAGCAGTGAGGGCAGTGAGTTCCAAGCAGCGAGGACAGTAAGACCCGGAGCAGCGAGGACAGAGAGTCCCCGAGCAGCGAGGCCAGTGAGTCCTGGAGCAGCGAGGCCAGTGAGTCCTGGAGCAGCGAGGACAGTGAGTCCTGGAGCAGCGAGGACAGTGAGTCCTGGAGCAGCGAGGAAAGAGATTCCCGGAGCAGCAAGGAAAGTGAGTCCCGGAGCACCGAGGACAGTGAGTCCCAGAGCAGCGAGGACAGTGAGTCCCAGAGCAGCGAGGGCAGAGAGTCCCGGAGCAGCGAGGGCAGAGAGTCCCGG
>NW_025189212.1:0-1396 GCF_004010195.1 Chiloscyllium plagiosum | reverse complement strand
AGCGAGGACAGTGAGACCCGGAGCAGCGAGGACAGTGAGTCCCGGAGCAGCGAGGACAGTGCAAACATTGAGACCCGGAGAAGCGAGGATAGTGCATCCCGGAGCACCGAGGACAGAGAGTCCCAGAGCAGCAAGGAAAGTGTGTTCCAGAGCAGCGAGGACAGTGAGACCTGGAGCAGCGAGGACAGTGAGACCCGGAGCAGCGTGGACAGTGAGCCCCGGAGCAGCGAGGACAGTGAGTCCTGGAGCAGTGAGGAAAGAGATTCCCGGAGCAGCAAGGAAAGTGAGTCCCGGAGCAGCGAGGACAGTGAGTCCCAGAACAGCGAGGACAGTGCAAACATTGAGACCCGGAGAAGCGAGGATAGTGCATCCCGGAGCACCGAGGACAGTGAGTCCCAGAGCAGCGAGAACAGTGAGACCCGGAGCAGCGAGGACATTGAGTCCCGGAGCAGCGAGGACAGTGAGACCCAGAGCAGCGAGGACAGAGAGTCCTGGAGCAGCAAGGGCAGAGAGTCCCGGAGCAGCGAGGGCAGAGAGTCCCGGAGCAGCGAGGGCAGTGAGTCCCGGAGCAGCGAGGACAGAGAGTCCCAGAGCAGCGAGGACAGAGTGTCCCGGAGCAGCGAGGGACGTGAGTCCTGGAGCAGCGAGGGCAGTGAGTCCCGGAGCAGCGAGTACAGAGAGTCCCGGAGCAGCGAGGACAGAGACTCCCGGAGCAGCGAGGGCAGTGAGTCCCGGAGCAGTGAGTGCAGTGAGTCCCCGAACAGCGAGGACAGTGAGACCCAGAGCAGCGAGGACAGTGAGTTGCGGAGCAGCGAGGACAGTGAGTTGCGGAGCAGTGAGGACAGTGAGACCCGGAGCAGCAAGGACAGTGAATCCCAGCTCAGCGACAACAGTGAGACCCAGAGCAGCGACGACTGTGAGTCCTGGAGCAGCGAGGACAGTGAGATCCAGAGCAGCGAGAACAGTGTGTCCTGGAGCAGTGAGGACAGTGAGACTCAGAGCAGTGAGGGCAGTGAGTTCCAAGCAGCGAGGACAGTGAGACCCGGAGCAGCGAGGACAGAGAGTCCCCGAGCAGCGAGGACAGTGAGACCCGGAGCAGCGAGGCCAGTGAGTCCTGGAGCAGCGATGACAGTGAGACCCAGAGCAGCGAGGGCAGTGAGTCCCGGAGCAGCAAGGACAGTGAGTCCTGGAGCAGCGAGGAAAGAGATTCCCGGAGCAGCGAGGGCAGAGAGTCCCGGAGCAGCAAGGAAAGTGAGTCCCGGAGCAGCGAGGCCAGTGAGTCCTGGAGCAGCGATGACAGTGAGACCCAGAGCAGCGAGGGCAGTGAGTCCCGGAGCAGCAAGGACAGTGAGTCCTGGAGCAGCGAGGGCAGAGAGTCCCAGAGCAGCGAGGACAG
>NW_025189211.1:0-3214 GCF_004010195.1 Chiloscyllium plagiosum | reverse complement strand
GCACTCACACCCAGAGTACAGCACATTCACACATAGTACTTTACCCACAGCCAGAGTACAGCACTCTCACACAGAGTACAGCTCTCACACTCAGAGTACAGCACTTACACACAGAGTACTGTACTCACACACAGAGTCCTGTACCGACACCCAAAGTAGAGCACCCACACACAGAGTACAGCTCTCACAATCAGAGTACAGCACTTACACACAGAGTACTGTACTCACACACAGAGTCCTGTACCCACACTCAGAGTACAGCACTTCAACACAGAGAACAGCACACACACTCAGAGTACAACACTTAAACACAGAGTACTGTAGTCACACACAGAGTAGTGCACACACACCTAGAGTACAGCAGCCATGGCCAGAGTACAGAACTTACACCCAGAGTACAGCACTTAGACACAGAGCACTGCATCCACATCCAGAGTACAGCACTTACACACAGAGTACAGTACTCATACTCAGAGTACCCATACCCAGACTACAGCACTCACACCCAGAGTACAGCACTTACACCCAGAGTACAGCACTTACACCCAGAGTACAGCACTTAAACCCAGAGTACAGTACCCATATCCAGAGTACAGCACTCACAACCAGAGTACAGCACTTACACCCAGAGTACAGCACCCACACCCAGAGTACAGCACTCTCACGCAGAGTACAGCACCCACACTCATGATTACAGCACTTAAACACAGAGTACAGCACCCACACCCAGAGTACAGCACTTACACACAGAGTACAGCACACACACTCAGAGTACAACACTTAAACACAGAGTACTGTAGTCACACACAGAGTAGTGCACACACACCTAGAGTACAGCACCCATGCCCAGAGTACAGCACTCACACCCAGAGTACAGCACTTACACACAGAGTACAGCACTCACTCCCAGAGTACAGCACCCACACCCAGAGTACAGCACTCTCACGCAGAGTACAGCACCCACACTCAGATTACAGCACTTACACACAGAGTACTGTACTCACACACAGAGTCCTGTACCCACACTCAGAGTACAGCACTTACACACAGAGTACAGCACCCACACCCAGAGTACAGCACCCACAGCCAGAGTACAGCACTCACACCCAGAGTACAGCACATTCACACATAGTACTTTACCCACAGCCAGAGTACAGCACTCTCACACAGAGTACAGCTCTCACACTCAGAGTACAGCACTTACACACAGAGTACTGTACTCACACACAGAGTCCTGTACCGACACCCAAAGTAGAGCACCCACACACAGAGTACAGCACACACACTCAGAGTACAACACTTAAACACAGAGTACTGTAGTCACACACAGAGTAGTGCACACACACCTAGAGTACAGCAGCCATGGCCAGAATACAGAACTTACACCCAGAGTACAGCACTTAGACACAGAGCACTGCATCCACATCCAGAGTACAGCACTTACACACAGAGTACAGTACTCATACTCAGAGTACCCATACCCAGACTACAGCACTCACACCCAGAGTACAGCACTTACACACAGAGCACAGCACTTACACACAGAGTACAGCACTCACTCCGACAGTACAGCACCCACACCAAGAGTACAGCACTCTCACGCAGAGTACAGCACCCACACTCAGATTACAGCACTACACACAGAGTACAGCACCCACACCCAGAGTACAGCACCCACAGCCAGAGTACAGCACTCACACCCAGAGTACAGCACATTCACACAGAGTACTTTACCCACAGCCAGAGTACAGCACTTAAACACAGAGTACTGTAGTCACACACAGAGTAGTGCACACACACCTAGAGTACAGCAGCCATGCCCAGAGTACAGAACTTACACCCAGAGTACAGCACTTAGACACAGAGCACTGCATCCACATCCAGAGTACAGCACTTACACACAGAGTACAGTACTCATATTCAGAGTACCCATACCCAGACTACAGCACTCACACCCAGAGTACAGCACTTACACCCAGAGTACAGCACTCCCACACAGAGTGAAGCTCCCACTCCCAGAGTACAGCACTCACACCCAGGGTACAGCATCCACACCCAGAGTACAGCACTCACAACTCGAGTACAGCATCCACACCTGGAGTATAGCATTCACACCAGAGTGCAGCTCTTACACCCAGAGTACAGCACTCACACCCAGAGTACTGAACGCACTCCCAGCGTACAGCACCCACACCCAGAGTACTGTATCCACACCCAGAGAACAGCACTCATACCCAGAATACAGCACCCACACCCAGAGTACAGCATCCATACCCTGAGTACAGACCCTCAGAGTACTGTACCCATATCCAGAGTACAGCATCGACACCCAGAGTACTGCACCCACACCCAGAGTACAACACTTAAACACAGAGTACTGTAGTCACACACAGTCTTACAAAGAGTACAGCACTTACACACAGATTACAGCACTCACTCCGACAGTACAGCACCCACACCCAGAGTACAGCACTCTCACGCAGAGTACAGCACCCACACTCAGATTATAGCACTTACTCACAGAGTACAGCACCCACAGCCAGAGTACAGCACTCACACCCAGAGAACAGTACATACACACAGAGTACTTTACCCACAGCCAGAGTACAGCACTTACACACAGAGTACTGTACTCACACACAGAGTACAGCACTCACAGAGTACAGCACTCACACACAGGGTACTGTATCCCTACCCAGAGTAGAGCATCCACACCCAGAGTACAGCACTCACACCCAGACTACAGCACCTACACCCAGAGTAAAGCACTCCCACCCAGAGTCCAGCATTGACACGCAGAGTACAGCACTCACAAACAGAGTACAGCACACACACCCAGATTACAGCATCCACATCCAGAGTACAACACCCGCACCCAGAGTCCAGAACCAATACCCAGAGTACAGCACCCACACCCAGAGTACAGCATTCACTTCCAGAGTACAACACCCTCACCCAGAGTACAGCATCCACACCCAGAGCACAGCATTCACACCCAGAGTACAGCACCCACAGAGTACAGCACCTACACCAAGTGTACAGCAGCCACATCCAGACTACTGAACCCACACCCAGAATACAGTACACATACCCAGAGCACAGCGCCCACACACCCAGAGTACAGCACCCAGACCCAGTGTACATCACCCACACCCAGAATTCTGTACCCATATCCAGAGTACAGCATCGACACCCAGAGTACTGTACCCACACC
>NW_025189210.1:0-3214 GCF_004010195.1 Chiloscyllium plagiosum | reverse complement strand
TGCAGAGCTGAAGGAAGTGAGGAAGATAGAGCCCTCCAGTTAGTGGGACCTCGTGGAGAGAGAGGGAAAGAGGTTAAAAACAGATAGAGAGAGACTCACTTGCAAAGGGGTGGTGTGTCATGGGGTGAGACAGATGATGACACACAGTGGGATCCAGTGAGGAAGAGGTTTCGTGAGTGACTCAGAAAATGGACAAAGCCAGAGAGGAGAGTGATTAAACTGCTGAGGATTGCTGTGGGTCACTTTTCTGCCTGTCATTCTGATTGTGTTGGGACTGACTGTTGTTTCCATTCCAGACCCCAGTACATTTGCAAGGGAATTTTCCACGGGATACCTGATTGGAGAGATTCTTAATCGCCACAAACTCCAGGATGACTTTGACCAGTTCTCCAAGGGAAGGTGAGAGAGTTCACTGTCTCTGTCGGTTCAGGAAATATTTAACATGAGCTCTCATTATGAAACAGCACGACCTATGCTGCCTAGACTGGATATACACATTTTGATAATATTGGGTGGTAACAATATTGGAAATTCAAGTTATAACATAACCTTGATGTTAAAGGTGTATACAGCTGCATTGTGGAGCAGTTCAGTTTATTATCAAAGAGTCTCAGCACCTCAGGGCAATCAGATTAATACCACTAATGGATGGGCTACCGACACTCAATGACATTGGAGACAAGGGGCAGACGGAGTGTAGTGGCCATCAGATGGACGACACCCCAGAGTTCTGAAGAAGATAGCTGTGGAGATTGCAGAGGCATTGGGAGTTAGACAAAGGAGAAATAGTGGATATGATCTGTTTCAATTTCCAAAAGACCATTAACAAGGTGCCAACCAAGAGGCTGCTAAATAAGGTAGGAACCAATGGTGTGAAGGGATAATTACTGGCGTAGTTCGAGGATTGGCTGACTGTCAGAAGGCAGAGAGTATGGATAAAGGAGTCTGTTTCAGGATGGCAACCAGCGGCTAGTGGACTTGTACAAGAGTTAGTGTTGGGGCCACAAATAGACATTAGACATTAATGATCCGGATGAAGGAAATGAGGGCATTGTTGCTAAGCTTTCAGATGATACAAAGATAGGTGGAGGGACAGGTAATGTTGAGGAAGTGAGGCTGCAGAAGGACTTGGACAGGCTGGGAGAGTGGGCAAAGATGTGACAGATGGCATACAATGTGGGAAAGTGTGAGGTTATGCACTTTGGTACGAGGAATAGAGGCAGAGACTTTTCTAAATGGGGAAAGGCTTTGGAAATCTGAAGCACAAAGGGACTTAAGAATCCTAATTCAGGATACTCTGAAGGTTACCATGTCGGTTCAGTTGGCCGTTAGGAAGGTATATGCAATGTTAATGTTTCCAGAGGGCTATAATGCAAGACTAGAGATGTACTGCTGAGGATGTATAAGATCAGACACATTTGGAATATTATGAGCAGTTTTGGGCCCTGTATCCAAGGACGTCCTGTTGTTGAAGGAGGTCCAGAGGAGATTTATAAGAAAGATCCTGGGGTTGAAGGGCTTGTCATATGTGAAGTGGTTGAGGACTCTGGGTCTACACTTGATGCAGTTCGGAATGTTGAAGGGGAATCTCATTGAAACTTACGGAATACTGAGAGACCTAGACAGAGTGGACGTGGAGACGAGGTTTCCACTAGCAGGAGAGACTAGTATCTGGGGACACAGCCTCAGGGTGAAGGGATGACCTTTTAGAACTGAGATGGGGAGGAATTTCTTCAGCCAGAGGGTGGGGAATCTGTGTGACTCATTGCTGCAGAGGGCTGTGGGTGTCAAGTCATTGAGTGTATTTAACACAGAAATAGATATGTTCTTGGTTTTAAAGAGGACGAAGGGCTACAGGGAGAAGACCTGACTAGATGGGCCGATTGGCTTAATTCTGCTCTTGTATTTCATGGTCCTATAGTCTAATCACAGCCGGTGTACAATGTCACTCCAACCAATTTATACTTTGAACCAAGGCAATGTGTAGTGTCACCCTTTTAACTGAATATTGTTGATTAGTTGTGTCCAGTATGCAGTGTGATACCAATGAGCAGGGTAAATTGAATAATGCCAGAAGAAGTTAAAATTCACACAACACCAGGTTATAGTCCAACAGGTGTATTTGGAAGGACGAGCTTTCGGAGCGCTGTTCCTCCATCAGGTGGATGCCCATAATGAAGGAGCAGCACTCCGAAAGCTAGTACTTCCAAATACACCTGTTAGACTATAACCTGGAGCTGAAAAATGTGTTGCTGGAAAAGCGCAGCAGGTCAGGCAGCATCCAAGGAGTAGGAGAATCGACGTTTCGGGCATAAGTCCTTCTTCAGGAAAAGCTTATGCCCGAAACGTCGATTCTCCTTCTCCTTTGATGCTGCCTGACCTGCTGCGCTTTTCCAGCAACACATTTTTAAGCTCTGATCTCCAGCATCTGCAGTCCTCACTTTCTCCGAGTTGACTATAACCTGGAGCTGTGTGATTTTTAACTTTGTACACCCCAGTCCACTATCGGCACCTCCAAATGCCAGAAGAGAGTGATATGATATAACAGAGTAAAATCAAAACAGGGTAATAAAGAGTCACGGGATCTGAAATGTTAACTCTCCTTTCTTTCCACAGATACTGTGATATCTGCAGTTTCTCCAGCAATTTCTGTTTTTGTTTCAGACTTACAGCTTCTGCAGTTCCGTATATCTGAGCTCCCGGGGATGCAGAACTCCAGCCTTCTGTCTTCTCATTGTTCTTTGTTCTTTGTTTGTGTTCAGGAACACCATTTCTCAGATCAATAATTTCCAGCGCCTGTTTCCGACTCTGCAGCTCTTGGGGGTGATGATCAGTGACAAGGTGGTGATGGGACTGGTTCAGCAGGAGCCAGGAGTTGCCACACGCCTCCTGTACCAGATCTACATTGCCCTGCGCAGGAAAGAGAAGGCTCAACTCTCCAAGCTTGCCATGGAGACCATGAGACCATCTGCAACAGCCAAACTGGCCAGCATCAGCAGCAAGATGTACAACGAGGTCAGAGCATAGCAACATAGAAACAAGGAGCAGGAATAGTTGCCATTCAGTGATTGATCATCCAATTCAGTCCCCTGCTCCTGCTTTCTCCCCATACCCTTTGATATTCAGTTGAATAAAGGGAACTATGGAGCTATAAGGGAGGAGCTGGCCAAAGTTCAATGGGGCAATACCTTAGCAGGGATGGCAGTGGAGGAAC
>NW_025189209.1:1031-3214 GCF_004010195.1 Chiloscyllium plagiosum | reverse complement strand
GGGTACGCCCCAATCAGGGTACGCTCCAATCATAGTACGCTCCAATCACAGTACGCCCCAATCAGGGTACGCCCCAATAACGGTACGACCCAATCAGGGTACGCCCCAATCAGGGTACGCCCCAATCACGGTACGCCCCAATCAGGGTACGCCCCAATCACGGTACGCCGCAATCAGGGTACGCTCCAATCTGGGTACGCCCCAATCACGGTACGCCCCAATCACGGTTCGCCCCAATCACGGTACACCCCAATCACGGTACGCCCCAATCAGGGAACGCCCCAATCACGGTACGCCCCAATCAGGGTACGCCCCAATCACGGTACGCCCCAATCACAGTACGCCCCAATCACGGTACACCCCAATCAGGGTACGCCCCAATCAGGGTACGCCCCAATCACGGTACGCCCCAATCAGGGAACGCCCGAATCACGGTACGCCCCAATCATGGTACGCCCCAATCAGGGTACGCCCCAATCACGGTATGCCCCAATCACGGTACGTCCCAATCAGGGTTCGCCCCAATCAGGGTACGCCCCAATCACTCTACGCTCCTATCAGGGTACGCCCCAATCACGGTACGCCCCACTCAGGGTACGCCCCAATCACTCTACGCTCCAATCACGGTACGCCCCAATCACGGTACGCCCCAATCACGGTACGCCCCAATCATGGTAAGCCCCAATCACGGTACGCCCCAATCATGCCAAGCCCCAATCAGGGTACGCCCCAATTCTGGTACGCCCCAATCAGGGTACGCTCCAATCACGGTACGCCCCAATCACGGTACGCCCCAATCACAGTACGCGCCAATAACGCCACGCCCCAATCGCGGTACGCCCCAATCACGGTACGCTCCAATCACGGTACGCCCCAGTCAGGGTACACCCCATTAACAGTACGCCCCAATAAGGGTACACCCCAATCAGGGTACTCCCCAATAACGGTACGCCCCAATCAGGGTACCCCCCAATCAGGGTACGTTCCAATCATGGAACGTCCCAATCAGGGCATGCTCCAATCACGGTACGCCCCAATCAGGGTACGCTCCAATCACGGTACGCCCCAATCACGGTACGCCCCAATCAGGGTACGCCCCAATCAGGGTACGCCCCAATCAGGGTACGCCCCAATCACGCTACGCCCCAATCAGGGTACAACCCAATCACGGTACGCACCAATCACGGTACGCCCCAATCACGGTACGCCCGACTCAGGATACGCCCTAATCAGGGTACGCCACAATCAATGTACGCCCCAATCACGCTACGCCCCAATCACGCTACACCCCAATCTGGGTACGCCCCAATCACGCTACGCTCCAAACACGGTACGCCCCAATCACGGTACGCCCCAATCAGGGTTTGCCCCAATCAGGGTACGCCCCAATCACGGTACGCCCCAATCAGGGTACGCCCCAATTCCGGTACGCCCGAATCAGGCTACGCCCCAATCACGGTACGCCCCAATCAGGGTATGCCCCAATCAGGGTACGCACCAATCAGGGTACGCCCCAATCACGGTACGCCCCACTCATGGTACGCCCCAATCAGGGTTTGCCCCAATCAGGGTACGCCCCAATCAGGGTACGACCCAATTCTGGTACGCCCGAATCAGGCTACGCCCCAATCACGGTACGCCCCAATCACGGTACGCCCCAATCACGGTACGATCGAATCACTGTACGCCCCAATCAGGGTACGCCCCAATCACGGTACGCCCCAATCAGGGTACGCACCAATCACGGTACGCCCCAATCAGGGTACGCACCAATCACGCTACGCCCCCAATCACGGTACGCCCTAATCAGGGTACGCCCCAATCAGGGTACGCCCCAATCAGGGTACGCACCAATCACGCTACACCCCCAATCACGGTACCCCCCAATCAGGGTACGCCCCAATCAGGGTACGCCCCAATCACGGTACGCACCAATCAGGTTACACTCCAATCACGGTACGCTCCAATCACGGTACGCCCCAATCACGGTACGCCCCACTCAGGGTACGCCCCAATCACGCTACGCCCCAATCACGCTTCGCCCCAATCAGCGTACGCTCCAATCACGGTACGCCCCAATCACGCTACGCCCCAATCACGCTTCGCCCCAATCAGGGTACGCTCCAATCACGGTATGCCCCAATCACGGTACGCCCCACTCAGGGTACGCTCCAATCACGCTA
>NW_025189209.1:0-444 GCF_004010195.1 Chiloscyllium plagiosum | reverse complement strand
CTCCAATCACGGTACGCCCCAATCAGGGTACGCCCCAATCACTCTATGCCCCAATCACGGTACGCCCCAATCAGGGTACGCCCCAATCACTGTACGCCCTAATCAGGGTACGCCCCAATCAGGGTACGCCCCAATCACGGTACGCCCCAATCACGGTACGCCCCAATCACGGTACGCCCCAATCAGGGTACGCCACAATCAAGGTACGCCACAATCACGGTCCGCCCCAATCAGGGTACGCCCTAATCAGGGTACGCCCCAATCAGGGTACGCCCCAATCACGGTACGCTCCAATCACGGTACATCCCAATCAGGGTATGCCCCAATCACGCTACGCCCCAATCAGGCTACGCCCCAATCACGGTACGCCCCACTCAGGGTACGCTCCAATCACGCTACGCCCCAATCACACTTCGCCCCAATCAGGGTACGCTCCAATCACGG
>NW_025189208.1:1766-3214 GCF_004010195.1 Chiloscyllium plagiosum | reverse complement strand
AACTTCAGTCCAGAGAGATCAGGGTTTCCTGGAACATGAACCATAAAATATGAGCATGCAGGTATAGGGAGCAATCAGGGAGAAAATGGGATGTTTAGCTTTTATTTCATTGCTGAAGAAATGTAAAAACATGGATGTCCTGCTACAGATTATTGATGGGGATTGATGAGACAACACCATGAGAACTGCGTAGAGTTTTGGTCTCCTTCCTTCAGGAGGGAGAGAATAGCATTGGAAACAATTTGAAGAATGTTCACCAAGCTGATCCCTGGGGTGAAAGGATTCGATTATGAGGAAACTTTGAACAGGTTGGGGGCATATGCTCATTGGAATTTGGAGGAATGAGGGGGATCTTATTGAAACTGATAAGGTTCTGAGGGGGACTGAGAGGATTGTTTTCCCATGAAGGATAATCCACAGCGAGGGGGATCACTAATAAAAGGGGCCTCCCATTTAATGTGGAGATGAAGAAGAATTTTCCCTTTTGGAGAATCCTTAATCTTTTGGAACTTATCTGCCTGGATCGTGGTGGAGGCCGGGTCATTGAATATGTTGAAGGTTGGGTGGGATTGCTTTTAGACCAAAGAAATCTCTGTCAAAGGCTCCAGGTAGGAAAGTGGAGCCAAGGCCACAATCAGGTCAACTTCCAGCTCGGCGAACAGAACCACAGCAACAAGCACCCGAGCTACAAATCTTCTCACAAACTTTGATTGTATTCAATGACGGAGTGGGGTCAATGGGCCAAATGGCCACCTCCTCCTAATTAGTGTATCCTTATGCTGGTTTGGCACCAGTTTGGTCAACATTGCTTTTGAGAGTATTTTTAAATAATCAGATATAACAATGTGAGAACAGCAATATCATTTTGTTTTATTATTGGCAAGTAAAGCATGAAACACAATAGTATGTGGACTCTGTCCGAGCAAATTCTCACCAGCCTGTAATAATCAGTCACACTTGTACATTTGTTTGATACATCAGGTATTCAGATTATTTCAGTGTCTCAACATCCAGCAAGTCTCACACTCAACTCCAATAGAAAATGTCTTCTAATGATTAAAACGTGAAAAGGTAATTTCTCCAACAAACGTGAAACAATCTTGCTAATGATTTCATAAATTATGTCAATTCTTCTTGGAAATCATTTTTTCGATAGAGAATTACTTTTAATAAATAGAGAAGCACCTCAGCAAATTTGAAATAATTATCGTGTGTAATGACAAACACTGTTAGAATGGTGACCACCAGGAGAGGGAAAGGGAATAGCCAGACAGTGCAGGGACGCCCCCCCTGTGGCCACCCCCCTCATCAATAACTATACCGTTTTGGATACTGTTGGGAGCAGTGACCTATCAGGGGAAAGCCTCAATGGCCAGGTCTCTGTCACTGAGCCTGGCTCTGTGGCTCAGAAGGGAAGGGGGGAAATAGGAGAGCGATAGTGAGAGGAG
>NW_025189208.1:0-1191 GCF_004010195.1 Chiloscyllium plagiosum | reverse complement strand
ATCAACAACTCCCTGACCTTTACAATAGTCATGGAGAAGGATAGCAGCAGACAGTATGGGAAAGTATCCAGTTGGGGTAGGGAGACTTACAGTACTATTAGACAGGTACTGAGACACCTAAACTGGGAACAGATGTTCTCAGGGAAATGCACGACAGAAATGTGGAGGTTGTTTCGGGAGCAGTTGCTGATAGTGCTGGATAGGTTTGTACCACTGAGGCAAGGAAGGGATGGTCGGGTGAAGGAACCTTGGGTAAGAAGGGATGTGAAACATCTAGTCAAGAGGAAGAAGGAAGCTTACTTAAGGTTGAGGAGGCAAGGTTGAGGGCTCTCGAGGGTTACAAGGTAGCCAAGAAGGAACTGAAGAACGGACTTAGGACAGTGAGAAGGGGGCATAAAAATGGTTAAGTGGGTGGGATTAAGGAAAATCCTAAGGTTTTTATCACTGATGTGAGGAACAAGAGAACGGCCAGAGTGAGGGATAGTGGAGGGAACTTGTGCCTCGAGTCGGAGGCGGTAGTGAAGGTCCTTATTGAATAATTTGCTTCAGTATTCACTACTGAGAGGGACCTTGTCGTTTGTGAGGACAGCGTGAAACAGACTGATATGTTTGAACAGGTTGATGTTCGGAAGGAGGATGTGTTGAATGTATTCAGCCTGAAACTTTACATTCTGCCTTCTTGCCATGTGCTTTATTACTAGCTTTGTAAAACACCTTAGCAAGGTATGACAGACAGGGATAGCACTGTGTTTCAGTGGTTTGATTTGATTAGATTCCCTACAATATGGAAACAGGCTCTTCAGCCCAGCAAGCCCACACTGACCCAGACCTATTCACCCCTGACTTGGCAACTTAGCATGGCCAATTCACCTGACCTTCACATCATTTGGATTGTGGGAGAAAATCAGAGCACCCAGAAGAAACCCACACAGACAAGGGGAGAATGGGCAAACTGCACACAGACAATTACCCAAGGCTGGAACTGAACCTGGGTCTCTGTACTGACAGGCAGCAGTGCTAACCACTGAGTCACCGTGTCATACCAGGAATGACATGCACCATCCATGTTTCCCATTATCCCTATCTCATTATGGAAAACCATGGGGCCTGTCAGCTGCTCATTTCAGAATCATAGCAGTTTGCTTCTTGGGTTTCAGAAATGCTGTTTGAGCTGGACAGACATACATCCTG
>NW_025189207.1:0-3214 GCF_004010195.1 Chiloscyllium plagiosum | reverse complement strand
GGAGGCAATGGTCCTGGCGGTGATCATGGAGGTGATGGTCCTGTCAGTGATTGTGGAGGCAATGGTCCTGCCGGTAATCGTGGAGGTGATGGTCCTGGCGGTGATCGTGGAGGCGATGGTCCTGGCAGTGAATGCGGAGGCGATGGTCCTGGCGGTGATTGTGGAGGTGATGGTCCTGGCGGTGATCGTGGAGGTGATGGTCCTGGCGGTGATCGTGGAGGTGATGGTCCTGGCAGTGAATACAGTGACGATGGTCCTGGTGGTGATCATGGAGGCGATGGTCCTGGCGGTGATCGTGGAGACAATGGTCCTGGTGGTGATCATGGAGGCGATGGTCCTGGGAGTGATCGTGGAGACAATGGTCCTGGTGGAGATCATGGAGGCAATGTCCTGGCAGTGAATGCGGAAGCGATGGTCCTGACGGTGATTGCGGAGGCGATGGTTCTGGTGGTGATTGCGGAGGCAATGGTCCTGGCTGTGATTGCGGAGGCAATGGTCCTGGCGGTGATCATGGAGGCGATGGTCCTGGTGGTGATCGTGGAGGCGATGGTCCTGGCAGTGATCGTGGAGGCGATGGTCCTGGCGGTGAATGCGGAGGCGATGGTCCTGGCTGTGATTGCGGAGGAGATGGTCCTGGTGGTGATCGTGGAGGCGATGGTCCTGGCGGTGAATGCGGAGGCGATGGTCCTGGCTGTGATTGTGGAGGCAATGGTCCTGGCGGTGATTCCGGAGGCAATGGTCCTGGCAGTGATTGCGGAGGCGATGGTCCTGGTGGTGATCGTGGAGGCGATGGTCCTGGCAGTGATTGCGGAGGCAATGGTCCTGGCTGTGATTGCGGAGGCAATGGTCCTGGCAGTGATTCCGGAGGCAATGGTCCCGGCGGTGATCGTGGAGGCGATGGTCCTGGCGGTGATCGTGGAGGCGATGGTCCTGGCGGTGATCGTGGAGGCAATGGTCCTGGCGATGATCGTGAAGGCAATGGTCCTGGCTGTGATCGCGGAGGCGATGGTCCTGGCGGTGATTGCGGAGGCAATGGTCCTGGCGGTGATTGCGGAGGCGATGGTCCTGCTAGTGATCATGGAGGCAATGGTCCTGGCGGTGATCGTGGAGGCGATGGTCCTGGCGGTGATCGTGGAGGCAATGGTCCTGGTGGTGATCATGTAGGCAATGGTCCTGGCCGGGATCGCGGAGGCGATGGTCCTGGCGGTGATTCCGGAGGCAATAGTCCTGGCAGTGATCGTGAAGGCAATGGTCCTTGTGGTGATCATGGAAGCAATGGTCCTGGCGGTGATCGTGAAGGCAATGGTCCTGGTGGTGATCATGGAGGCGATGGTCCTGGCGGTGATCGCGGAGGCGATGGTCCTGGCGGTGATTCCGGAGGCAATGGTCCTGGCAGTGATCGTGGAGGCGATGGTCCTGGCGGTGATTGTGGAGGCGATGGTCCTGGCGGTGATCATGGAGGCGATGGTCCTGGCGGTGATTGCGGAGGCAATGGTCCTGGCGATGATCGTGAAGGCAATGGTCCTGGCGATGATCGTGAAGGCAATGGTCCTGGCGGTGATCGTGGAGGCGATAGTCCTGGCGGTGATTGTGGAGACAATGGTCCTGGCGGTGATTGTGGAGGCGATGGCCCTGGCGGTGATTGTGGAGGCGATGGTCCTGGCGGTGATCATGGAGGTGATGGTCCTGGCAGTGATCGTGGAGGCGATGGTCCTGGCAGTGAATGCGGTGGCAATGGTCCTGGCTGTGAACGCGGAGGCGATGATCCTGGCAGTGATTGTGGAGGCGATGGTCCTGGCGGTGATTGCGGAGGCAATGGTCCTGGCGATGATCGTGAAGGCAATGGTCCTGGCGATGATCGTGAAGGCAATGGTCCTGGCGGTGATCGTGGAGGCGATAGTCCTGGCGTGATTGTGGAAGACAATGGTCCTGGCGGTGATTGTGGAGGCGATGGCCCTGGCGGTGATTGTGGAGGCGATGGTCCTGGCGGTGATCATGGAGGTGATGGTCCTGGCAGTGATCGTGGAGGCGATGGTCCTGGCAGTGAATGCGGTGGCAATGGTCCTGGCTGTGAACGCGGAGGCGATGGTCCTGGTGGTGATTGCAGAGGCGATGGTCCTGGCGGTAATCGCAGAGGCAATGGTCCTTGTGGTGAATGTGGAGGCGATGTTCCTGGCAGTGAACGCGCAGGCGATGGTCCTGATGGTGATTCCGGAGGCAATGGTCCTGGCAGTGATCTTGGAGGTGATGGTCCTAGTGGTGATTGCAGAGGCGATGGTCCTGGCAGTAATCGCAGAGGCAATGGTCCTTGCGGTGAATGTGGAGGCGATGTTCCTGGCAGTGAATGTGGAGGCGATGGTCCTAGCGGTGATCATGGAGGCGATGGTCCTGGCGGTGAATTCGGAGGTGATGGTCCTGGCACTGATCGGGGAGGCGATGGTCCTGGTGGTGAACACGGAGGCGAGAGTCTTGGCGGTGAACGCGGAGGCGATGGTCCTGGTGGTGATTGTGGAGGTGACAGTCCTGGCGGCGATCGTGGAGGTGATGGTCCTGGTGGTGAACGCGGAGGTGATGGTCCTGGTGGTGAACGCGGAGGCGATGGTTCTGGCGGTGATTGTGGAGGCGATGGTCCTGGCGGTGATCATGGAGATGATGGGTCTGGCGGTGATCGCGGAGGCAATGGTCCTGGCGGTGATCGCGGAGGCGGTGTTCCTGGTGGTGATCATGGAGTTGCAGGTCATAGAGTCACAGAGATGTACAGCATGGAAATAGATACTTTGGTCCAACCCGTCTATGCCGACCAGATATCGCAACCCAGTCTAGTCCCACCTGCCAGCACCCGGCCCATAACCCTTCCTATTCATCTACCCATCCAGATGCGTTTTAAATGTTGCAATTGTACCAGCCTCCACCACATCCTCTGGCGGCTCATTCCATACACTTACCACTCTCTATGTGAAACAGTTGCCCCTTAGGTCCCTTTTATATCTTTCCCCTCTCACCCTAAACCTTTGCCCACTAGTTGTAGACATCCCCACTCCAGGGAAATAACTTTGCCTATTTACCCTATCCATGCCCCTCATAATTTTGTAAACCTCCATAAGGTCACCCCTCAGCGTCCGATGCTCCAGGGAAGACAGCCCCAGCCTGTTCAGCCTTTCCCTGTAGCTCAGATCCTCCAACCTTAGCATCATCCTTGTAAATCTTTTCTGAA
>NW_025189206.1:1277-3213 GCF_004010195.1 Chiloscyllium plagiosum | reverse complement strand
GTAAGTAATCTAATCTAATCTAATCTAATAATTTGTATCATCGACAGTCACCGGTGAGGTGCTGGATGATTTGGGTTTTGCTAATGTGTTGCTACTGTTTAAGAAAGGTGGTAAGGAAAAGCCAGGGGGAACTATAGACTGTTGGGCCTGATATATAGGTGGTGGGTAAGTTGTTGGAGAGAATCCTGAGGGAGAGGATTGACAAGTATTTGGTAAGCCAAAGACTGATTAGGGATAGTCAACATGGCTTTGTGCATGTGAAATCATGTCTCATGAACTTGATTGGGTTTTTGGTAAGTTTGCAGATGACATTAAAGTTGGACGTGTAGTGGACAGTGAAGTAGGTTACCATGATCCCATGTGATTGGACCACATTGATTTCATCAGTTTCCTTATTTCCTCTCCTTCCAGCCCCATCCACGTTCCACTTATCTCTCAGGCCTATTGGGGCCACTCCCTCGTTCCTGCTGAAGGGCTTGTATTTGAAACATTGTCTCTCTTGTTCCTCAGATGCTGCCTGCCAAAAGTAGAAGACACAGGGTAGTGGTGGAGATTTGCTTTTCAGAGTGGAGGCCAGTGACCAGTGGTGTGCCATAAGGATCGGTGCTGGGTCCACTGCTTTTTGTCATTTGTATAAATGATTTTGATGTGAACAATGGAGGTATCGTTAGTAAGTTTGCAGATGACCCCAAACTTGGAGGTGTATTGGACAGCAAAGGAGGTTACCATGGTCCCATGTGATTGGACCATGTCGATTTCACCAGTTTCCTTATTTCCTCTCCTCCCAGCTCCATCCATGTCCCATTTATCTCCGAGGCATCTTGGGGGCACCCCCTCGTTCCTGATGAAGAGCTTGTGCTTCAAACAATGTCTCTTGTTCCTCAGATGCTGCCTGAGCGGCTGTGCTTTTAAAGCACCACACTTTCCAGCTCTGATCTCCAGCATCTGCAGTCCTCACTTTCTCCCAACTGAGCACTTGCACCGAGAACTTGCAAAGGGAGTTCAATGTAGATCAGTATGAGGTGTTACAGTTTGGAAAGTCACATCAAGGTAGGAGTTTCATGATGAATGGTAGGGCCTTAAGGAGTGTAGTGGAACAGAGGGACTTCAAAGTTCAGTTGTATGATTCTCTGAAAGTGGAGTCACAGGTAGACAGAGCAGTGAAGAAGGCTATGGGCACACTAGCCTTCATCAGTCAGGGCACTGAGTACAGATGTTGGGAAGTTATGTTGCTGAGGCTGTACATGGAGGATTGTATTCAGTTTTGGTCACTTTGTTACAGGAAGGATGCTATTAAACAGGATAGGGTGCAGAAGAAATTTACAAGGATACTGCCAGGACTCAGGGTCTTGGGGGATGGCGGGGTTCTTATGGAAGTGTATAAGAGGCAGGGTTGGGGTGAATGTACTCAGTTGTTTTCCCAGGGTTGGGGAATCAGGGACTAGAGGGCACCAATTCTGACATTCCTCCCAGCCCTACATTGTCGCATTTATCTCTCACCCTTTGGAAATCCCCTCCCATATTCCTGATGTTAAACTTCTGCTTGAAATGTTGACTGTCCTACTCCTGGGATTTTGCCTGACTGGCTGTGCTTTTCCAACACCACACACTTTGACTCTGATCTGCAGTCCCCACTTTGTCACTGGTCCACTGTAGTCAGTTTCCAACAACACCCCCTTGACAAAAGGCAAGCTTATAAAAACATTGTCTCTCTTGGAGTTGCAACAGAGACAGAGTACCCTCCCCCCAGATTTTATCTGTGACTGGGGTGGGGAGAAGGGTAGAAATTGCTTCCATTTCTAGGCCCCAGCAGCAACTGCTGCAAGTTAAAACTACTAATTCTGGTTCTGAGAAGTTGAAGACACCAATTCAGGCTGCTTCTATTGTTTCAATTTCTTCAAAATCCAAGGCCTCCGGCTGTTTATTTCACTGGTTT
>NW_025189206.1:0-1222 GCF_004010195.1 Chiloscyllium plagiosum | reverse complement strand
ACCCAGGTCTCTGGCGCTGTGAGGCAGCAGTGCTAACCACTGTGCCACCGTGCCGCCCACTCTGGCACACCACTGGTCACAGGCCTCCACTCTGAAAAGCAATCCTCCACCACTACCCTGTTTCTTCTACCTTTGAGCCAGTTCTGTATCCACATCCCTGTATTCCATGAGATCTAACCTTGCTAACCAGTCACCCATGAGGAACCTTGTTGAACGCCTTACTGAAGTTCATATGGATCACGTCCACTGCTCTGCCCTCATCAATCCTCTTTGTTACTTCTTCAAAAATCACTTCCAGAGCTTCCCACAGAGTTCTCGGGGACACCTGATCAGGTCCGATGGATGTTTCCACCTTTATGTTGAACCATAGAATCCCTGCAGTGTGGAAACTGGCCATTTGGCCCCAAAAAGTCCACACTGACTCTCTGAACAGTAACCCACCCAGACACATTCCCCTACCCTATTACTCTACGTTCCCTTGAATGATGAACCTAATCTACACATCCTAGAACACTATGGGTAAATTCCCATTGCCAGCCCACTGAACCCGCACATCTTTGAACAATGGGAGGAGACCGGAAAACCCAGAGCAATCCCACACAGACACGGGGAGAATGTGCAAAGTCCACACAAAGAGTCACCGAGACTGGAATCGAACCCATGTCCCTGGTGCTGTGAGGCAGCAGTGCTAACCAATGTGCCAGCGTGACACCCCATATGAAATTTCAGTTCCCTCAAAACCCCACACGTGCATCTACCTATCGCCATCCTAGCTAACTTGCTCCCACCCCTAACCTCCTGTTTATCTCTCAGCCCCCTTTCCCAATCTCCATTGCTATGAAGAAAAAAGTCCAAGCTTGTGCAACCTCTCCTTCCAACTCAGACCCGGAGTCCTGGCAACATCCTTGTAAATTCCTTCTGCACTCTATCCTGTTTAACAGCATCTTTCCTATAGCAAGGTGACCAAAACTGAACACAATACTCCAAGTGCAGGCCTTGTCACCATTCTGTATAACTGCAACATAACTTCCCAACGTCTCTACTCAGTGCCCTGACTGATGAAGGCCAGTGTGTCAAAAGCCTCCTTCACTGCCCTGTCTACCTGTGACTCCACTTTCAGAGAACCGTACACCTGAACATCAAGGTCCCACTGTTCAAATACAAGCTCTTCATCAGGAATGAGCCCCCCCAAGATGCCTGAAAGATAAAAGGGACATGAAAG
>NW_025189205.1:0-3213 GCF_004010195.1 Chiloscyllium plagiosum | reverse complement strand
GTTAGTGCACCACTTTTGCAGGATTTAAAAACCGGAATTCAGTTTTCCAGAATGACTACTCCTTGTTCCATTATACAGTCCATTTCTAAAACATAAAATCTTTGGCCTTAAGCCTCAGCTGTTACGGAGAAACGAAAGGCCTCTCAGCGAACGCTTTCATCTCTGTAACACTTCATCAGATACGGAGCCTGAACTGTTTTACAACACCTTTGATAAAAAAAGATATCGAGACACATTATCCTTGAGAAAAAGTACAGCTCTTTTTTTTTAAAAGATATCTTCTTTGTGAGAGCCCAGTGCGTCCAAACTATCTTCATAATTAAAACTCTTCGAACAGACAATATCCTGTTAAATCTGTTCTGCACAGTTACCAATGCAATCACATCCCTGCTATAGTGATAATTGCAGAAAGCCACACAATACTCCAGCTAGAGCCGATTGGGCAAATGAAATTAACAAGTTAGTAAACCACAGAAACTGCACTTTTCCAATAATGTGACTTTTACACAATACTGCCCCGTGGAGAAAGTGAGAACTGCAGATGATAGAACTCAGAGTCAACAGTGTGGTGATAGAAAACACGGTAGGTCAGGCAGCATGCGAAGAGCGGGAGAGTTGATGATTCGGGCATAACCCCTTCATCAGGAATGAGGTACGTTGCCATGGGGGCTGAGAGATAAATGGGCGGTTTAGGGGGTTTGGGGCGTGATAGCTGAAAATGCGATGAGAAGATAAAGGTGGAGAATCAGATACTTGTTCTGACAGGAGATGGAGCGGGTAGGCTAGAAAGGTAATGTGCAGGTCATGAGGGCAATGCTGAGTTGGAATCATGAAATTAGAATAATATGAGGGAAGGGTGAATGAGGAAACTGGTGATCGCATGTGGCATCAAGGTCCCAAGAGGAAGATGAGGCCTTCTTCTTTCATGTGTCAGGTGTTCAGGGAATGTCAATGCAGGAGGCGCAGGACCTGCATGTGCTTGGCAGATTGGGAGGGGGAGAATGAATTGCATCAATGATGAGCTTCCAACCGCATATCCAAACCATCATTACGAACATGTTGTTACATCTCAGGAACAGTATCTAACACCACCCCACCTGAGGAGAAGGCGAGGATTGCAGATGTGCGATATTAGAGTCAGGAAGGATGGCGCTAGAAAGCACAGCGGTTAGGCAACATCGGAGGAGCATGAGTGTCAATGTTTCCAACATTCCTGACGAAGAACTTATGCTCGAAATATCGACTTTCCCACTCCATGGATGCTGCCTTACCAGGTGTACTTTTCCGGATCCACACTTTTAACTCGACACCACCTCAGCTCAACTGCAAAGGAAAATTAAGATGCACCTGTCACCACTCAGTTGATTCTTCTGTCGCATGTGAGACAAACTGCAACATTCTTTTCCCCAAAAATATCAGGTCATTCAGATCACTAAAGAAGAGAAAACTGCAGAGGCTGAATGTCTGAGAGAAAAGAAATAATTGTTGCAGAATTCAGCATTCTGTCAGTTCAACTGAATGTTTGAATATTAATCTTGATAAAGGAAAAGAGAAAGCTGCAGTTCAATAACTGCTACATTCTGTTTCTCAAAAGAAAAACGAGTTTCATGAACTGGAATGTTTTGATCAAGCAATGCATGCTCACCTTGTCAAGTGCTGATAGGAATGGAGCAATATATATTGGCTTCGCCACTGCAGAAAAATATCATTTTGCCTTCCGAATCAGTTGATGCTCCTGCAGAAAAGTCAATGTGACTCATATCCCCGCACAGCCAGTTCAGTGTGTATTTCAGAGTCCTGCAACCTGACATTTAATTTAAAACATCTTTATTGATTGTTCCTTATAAATATTGCATTCTCCATTTCATAGTGCATTGGAAAATATTGTAGCCAATCACTTATTCATCGGTACATCATTCAATTTTAGTATGCCTAACGTTCAATTCACGAAGTAACTGCCAAACTACTTTCAAGAAAAAAAATGTTTATTTTTATAACCGAAGACTGAACTGAAGCAATGCCTGTTGGAAATCAACCATCATTCTCTCACTCTCTATACCTTATTTAGTGTGTCTCAGTGCCTGTCACCTTAAACCTGTGCCCTCTAGTTTTGAACTTCACCATTCTGCGCAAACGATTTAGGCCAGTTGCCTATCCATACCCGTCAAGATTTTATAAATGGTGAGAACGTTACGCGCTGCCTGGAACATTCCAGCTAAAAAAGCTCCTGCCTACACCATCTCCATGCTTAAATCCAGCCCTCAGGTTCCTGCAACATCCTTGTAAATCATTTGTGGACAGTTTCAATTTTCACAAAAGCTTTCCTGTAGAAGTTGACCATAACTGCAATCAGTTTTCTAAATGTGATCTCAACAATGCTCTATATCGCCACAACATGACATTCCAACTTGGATAATCGACTTTCTGACGAATGACAAAAAAGATGCCAAGTACTTTCTGCACCATTTTGCCTACTTGTGACACCTCTTTATCTGCTTTTATAAATTTTGCCATGACTGATAAAGTTGTGATTGTCACGATGTTCTGCTGCCTTGACGGAAATGTGGCTCAACATGCAAAGTCTCTCTGTTCCTCTGGGTTTCCGCGTGTCCTGCCATTCATTGAATCATCCGTTGATGTGTTACTTCCAATGTGCATCACCTCATGTTTTTCATGGTTAGTTTCAACATCCCCTATCTGAATTTGACATTTGACAAATCCATCTCTGAGCTCCTCCATCCTAAGACCTTCTTCCTCACTATTAAACATTTTGCTAATATTCGTATCATCGACAACTCTGCTTCTCATTTCCCCCTAACTTGTTCTATATTCTCTACACACATTCACAAACGACATGGGACCCAGCATTCATCCTGTGTTACACCATTGAATATCAGTTCCAATCACACAAACAGCCTTCTATCACCATCTTGTATCTCCTTCACCACAAAATTAAGTTTGGATCAAACGTGCCAGGGGATCTTAAATCCCTTTTCACTTTTATCCTCTTACCTGTCTCCAGTGTGGTGTCGTGTTAAAGGCTATGTTGAAAACCACACAAACAACATCAACTTTTCTAACTACGTTAAAACTCCTGATCACTTGCCAATAAAATACACTTCATCCAATCTGTTAGGCATGACATTCTGTAACAAAACCGTGATGACTCTTCCTGATGAAACCTTGCCTGGACAAGTGGCAGTTAACTCTCTC
>NW_025189204.1:0-3213 GCF_004010195.1 Chiloscyllium plagiosum | reverse complement strand
TACCCTCAATTGTTATATAAGCCTCAATTAGTATAGATCCTGCTACCAGGATAACAGCGTCCCGGACATATTTCAGAGCTGACTCTGATCTGTACAGCAGTACATAGGGATGAGTTATTCTCTGTTCCCCGAAGTGTACTGCACATGTACACAGAAGAAACCTGAAACATCTGACTGATGATGGGATGGAACGATTTCAAGGGAGTTGGAGGAGTGAGACCACGGAAGGATTTGGGCACACAAAGATGCAAAAATGTAAAATTTTGAAAATGTTCGAGCGGAGGTCAATGTTATCAAGGAGGTGGGTATTGATGGGGAAATGGGACTTGGTGTGAGAAATGATAATGGACAGAAAAAAAGAGAGCAGGAATAAATATGTCATCTTCATGATATCAGGCTGGTATTGTCAACTCCTCCAAGTAACATTTCTCCGGACACAGCCATGTTTAAGCTCTGTCAATGGGATCATGTGTCACGTTTGTTGATAGCACAATGTTGGGTGGGACAGTAAAAGACAAGGAGGACATAGGAACACTGAGAATGGGAAGGACATGTTCAGTGAGTGAATGAGCGCAAAATAGTCTGTGCACTATAATGTAGAGAAATGTGATGCATTCTTCATTTATTTCAGTGTTGGAAAGATGTCAGGCCATTTATAAACTTTTAGGTGCTTGTCCTAGTCCTAAATCCAGAGGCAACGAGAAGCCTTTCAGTCCATTCAGTATCAACAGATTCCATTATTCTCTTGAAAATCTTTCTCATCTCAGACCCTGATAAGTTTGAGGAATTCAATTCTGGGTTTGCGTCATTTCACTCCCTCGTCATTGAAATCATTGCTGTCCAGCTATCATTCTGGTCACTCAATGCTGCACTCAAACAGACATGAACTCCCAACTCCCCAGTTTTATTTTGTTTATCCTTATTTATAAAGTCAATATGTTGCTGTTTTAACATCAAATAGCAGCAGTGGATAAACATAAAGTGATTGAGTGAATCTAACAGAATCCTCAGTTCTGACTTGAAAGTATCAAGGATGGTATACTGTGTCAACAGTGCCAATGGTCGAGAATGTCTCAGAACAACTTTAGTATATCTTGGAGTGTGGGATTTTCTGGGGTGGAACAGAATCTGCAGATTTCTCCAGCTTTCTCATTTCCTCTCCGCCCACCTTATCTCAGTCCCAGCCCTCGGACTCAGCACCGCCTTCTTGACCTGCAATCTTCTACCCGATCTCTCCGCCCCCATCCCCTCTCCAGCCTATCACCCTCACCTTAACCTCCTTCCACCTATCGTATTCCCAACACCCCTCCCCCAAGTCCCTCCTCCCTACCTTTTATCTTAGCCTGCTTGGCACACCTTCCTTATTCCTGAAGAAGGGCTTATGACAGAGAATGTTGGGAAGCTGAGATAAAGCTCAGTTAGCAGGGAACTGAAGCTGACCACCTGCAATAGTAAAACTGTGAGTGAAAATGAAAAGCGTCCACAAAACACGTTCTGGATCCCTGAAAATGTTTTGCTTTAGAATCCGAAGCTTTAGGATCAAACCCTTCCCTCACATATCTCACACATTCAGGGACAGTGTTCTTTACGATGTGCTTCTTCCTCATTTTAGGGATATCCCCAACAACGTATCCGTTATGTTATACAGTTACTGTCAAAACCTCACCTATATTTGTTATTATTTATGATGACGCTTGCTGTATTTGGACAGGAATAACACGTTTGAAGGACTAACTTTCTACATCTCACAGATCTGAATTGATGCAACAGAACAAATGAAAGTATGCAGCAATTTAATATACTTTCTCCAAAACGTACAGAGACAACGCAATTGCATGATTTTACAATATTGCTCCATGTGGGAAGAACGATCTTAAAATGTTTGAATTGTTTATTAAGATAGAGAATAACGAATTTGAATCTGAAACATTGGTACTGCATCTAAATAACATGCAGTGGTGGTTTGAGGAATCCCAGTAAAGAGGTTCTCAGTGGATTGACATTTGCTAAAGAAGAAATAGCTGAATGTTTTCAAACAATGAGTCAGGTGCTTCCAGGACAAAAATGCGACAGGAAATGTGAAAGTGCACAGCCCTGTCTGATTATGAATCTGAACGAGAAACTATCTGTTTCCCATTCATTGATTGACGCTGCACTAATAATGCTGGTGGAGAGCAGTCGGATTCATTTGCAGATTCGTCTCCACAGCCTACTTTGGCGGGAAGATCCCACATGGATGTGTGTGAGATCCTGTCAAGGACATTCTGGTGCAGGCTGAGGAGGCAGGTTTCCAACTTCCCGTCCTGCACGGACGTGATTCTATCACTGAGAATTGTGAGGCTGCCTGTACAGATCAAGTCTGTTCGGGATGAATCACTGATCTCTAAGCAGAACTGACGAAGTTGATGATGACCTATTTCAGGACATTTTCAATTACATTCACCAATGAAATTGGTAGTCCATCTCCCGCCGCCGACTGTAGATGAGGGGGATGATACCTTTCATCATGGATTCACACAGGCTACCTGTTGGAAGCATAGAGTTTTTCACTTCCAGCAGGTCCTGACCAATCAAGTCGCACAAAGGCGAAGAGGACTTGGCTCGTAACCCGTCACTTCCTAGAGTCTTACTCTTTTCTCAGTACTTGAGGGCTTTGGTCATCAGATTGAGAGATAACGGCTGGTGCAGCCTCTCCTGTGTGGTGTCATCGAAGACCGATATGGCAGGGAGGAATGACTTGGAAGCTGCGCTGTCTGTGGGCTTCATGTCGCACAGTCTGACATATAAGGATTTGCTGATCCTCAGGGTGGCAGGTTGAGAAAGCGTTACAGATCCATTTTCTCCTTTCAGGCTCTGAGCACAGAGCTCTCCCTGTGCAAATTCTCGAAGAGCAAACGTGACCTCGTCTCTTCCTGCTCCACAGTGTGGACCCTGGACCAGGAGATTACCTTGGAGGCTTCTCAGATAAAGAGTGACATTTGCTAGATCTTCACCTCCTGGTGATCCTCCATGACATCGTCCCCCATCATCTACAGCTAGAGTAGGTTCGGCACACTTTTCTGTAGTTTGGACAGTTTACCCCGTTCTCTCTCACCTTTAGAAGATATTCAAGAATAAATGACCTCTTGATATTCCCGTAGACGGATTAACACCGAGGGAGATTCAAAGTGAGACTTCACGATTCTCCAACCTCCATTTTTAGCTCCTCCATGG
>NW_025189203.1:0-3213 GCF_004010195.1 Chiloscyllium plagiosum | reverse complement strand
CGATTGCTCATTTCTGTGTCAGACTGAGCGTCCGCAGTGGTATGAGCCCGGAGCCTCCTGCGGGCTCTGCTCGTTACTAAAATGTGTCTGACGGTGAAAACATTGAGCAGTAGAATCAGAAGAAATGGTAGAACCGGGGTGAGGATGTGGTGAAGGAGCTCAATTGTGCCCCAGAAACGGGAGGTTTGAATAATACCTGTTATCACACAAAACCAGGGGGAGTTCATCAGCCAATACTCAGGTGTGTGCATAAAATACCAAATTATGTTCTTTAAACAGCTCAGCACAGTCACGGTTCCAAGAACCACCGCTGCCGTTTTCTCACTGCAATATTTACTTTTCAGCATCTGGCAACAAATGGCCACAAACCGATCGAAGGTGAAAGTGACAGTGAACGAGACAGAACAGTCAGTGATTGCACAAAGCAGACCAGCGTGGATATTACACACGCGGATGGACATCAGAAAATAAAACTGTCCTCGATAAACAATGGGAATGTGACTCAATATCAAGTCGAGGATAATAACCAGTAGATCCGCTGCTGCCATGGCTCCCAGATAACGTCTGACACATGGAGACAATCCACAATCTTTATAAAGCAGGACGTAGATTGTCAACACGTTAACTGTGAGGAAGGAAAGCAAACGCATTATACATGAGCCTGGAGGCAAAGTGACCAGTTTAATTGAACACGCACTGAGATTTTCAAATGTGTCACTGTCTTCAGAGATGTATTCAAATAACTAGAGCTGGAATAACAAACTAAGTTCTGAATTACTGTCAAAAATGTCATAAAGAACAAGTACCCTTCCACTTCGAACACACAGCGACATATCCATAAGAACAAAAGGTTTCAAGAGAATTCCCACACATTGGCTTACTCGACAACAGGCACAGGTCACGTGTTTCCACTACTTATTTTGCAGGATGAAAAGGTTGATGTCCTGAAATATTCTCCACCAACTCATTGAAGATAACAGAGTTTGCAAATTTCTGTTTTTCAACCTACATTATGATCGATTCTGTGTTGTGACGAAATGTAAACACCAGGAAAACGTATTCACCACTTCACCTGCCTGAGTGACCTACGGCACAGTGTCTCCTTCTCTGTGGAAGAGGATATCTTCCTTCAGCATGTTGCATTTTGTCCAATCACTGAAGTCCGGCCATTCACAAATACTGTCAGGGATAGAATGTTCTGGAGAATACTCTAAAGAATGTCATTAACAGAATGTTCGGTGGAATGTCGGGTATGGAATATTCTGGATTATGTTAGTTGTGGAATGTTCCTGGGTGTATCAGTTATAGAATGTTCCAGAGAATGGCAGTTATAGAATAGTACGGGAAATGGCAGTCATAGAATGTTCCTGGAAATGTCATATCCAGAAAGTTCCAGAGAAGGTAGTTATAGAATGTTCCAAAGACTGTCACATAGAGAATTTTCCGGGGTATGTCGGTTCTAGAATGTTCCAGAGAATTTTGGATATATAATGTTCCGGAGTGTGACGGGTACATAATGTTCCGGTGAATATTAGTTAAATAATGCTCCAGAAAATGTCGCATACATAATGTTCCGGGGAATGTCAGTTAGTGAATGTTCCAGGGCATGTCGAATCCAGAATATTACGGGAAATATTGATTATAGAATGTTCAGGGAATGTCGGGTATAAAATGTTCTTGGGCTTGTCGGGTACGCAATGTGATCATTTCATAAAGAGCCACAACACAAATGCCATTCTGATACAGTGTATACTGGAGAGATTACTCTGAACGTTTCAATCATCAGAAGTGTTGTTCCATCTCCCTGATGGTCTGCTCCCTGACGATGCCACTGGCCCCGTTGCTTTCTGTGCACACGGGATATTTTCATGTTGTTGGTTGATGGATGGAATTGGGAAGGGGAAATGTGTTTTGAGCCGTCTGACAAGGGGACGGCCTTTATTCGAGAGGCTGGCTTTTCTTCCTCCATGGAGACCTGAAGATGATGGGAATGGATGATGGCTACTGAATGAAGCGGCTGTGGCTGCTGCCAGGATCGTGGCTATGCCCGAAATTGTTGTACTGTGAATGGGCGACTGCAACATTAATCGGGTGAAAGATGCCGGGTCCAATGACAAGAAGGAGAAATAAAAGCATTGACAGATCAGCTTTAATGGTTAATCTTATCACATTCCCAATCCACCTCACAGAAACAGCCCAAATGCAATAAACCCAGAGGAGCTGTCCATTCAACACAAAGCAATCTGCAGACCAAGATATTCTCCGGCCAGTGGAAACGTGGCTCAGTGGTGAGCACTGCCAGGGTTTCCTCCCACAGCAGCAAAGACGTGCACGTTAGATGAATTGATTAGAATTACTTACAGCGTGGAAACAAGTCCACACGAACCCTTCGAAGAGCAGCCCACCCATACACATTCCCCTCAACCTAACACGTTGGTCAATTTAGTACGATCAATTCACCAAACCTGAACCTTTTTGGACTGTGGGAGGAAACCAACCCAGACTCGGGGAGAATGTGCTAACTCCATACAGACAGTCACCTGAGGAGGGAATTGAACCTGGGTTTCTGGCTCTGTGAGGCAGCAGTGCTAACCACTGTGCCACTGTGCCGCCATTGTACATTGTCCGTAGTGCATTAGTCAAGGGTGAATGTATGTGAATGGATCTGGGTGGGTTGCTCTTCGGAGGGTCGTTGTCGACTTGTTGGGCTGAAGGATGTGGTGTGTTTCCACACTGTCGGGAATCTAATCCAATCTTAACACACTAAAGCGCACAGACCCAAACACAGAAACAGACATACACACGCAGACACACACAATCATAAACACACAGACACATGCAGACATTCAGTTCCTTATGTTTGTCTTGCCATTAAGTAAGACCATGGCTGATCTGACGTCGACCACAACTTTATTTCCTCTCTGGAAAATAAGGCAGGGCAAATGACTGATCTGTTAGAGTGGGAGCACTTTGGGACCTGTGACCAAAATTATATAAATTTGAAAATAGACCTGGAAAAGGATAGGTATCGTCCACAAGTTAAATTCGGACAAGGCTAATTACGACGGCATGAGGCAAGAACTTTCAACACAGGATTTGGGAGAATCTGTTGGCAACTAGAGGACGTAAGGCAAGTGGGAGTCGTTCAAAAGCGAGGTAACGACGGTGCAGTGACAACACGTTCCTGGTAGTGTGAAGGGCAATGGTAGCAAG
>NW_025189202.1:0-3213 GCF_004010195.1 Chiloscyllium plagiosum | reverse complement strand
GAAGTTCTAGAGACGATGTTAACTGCTGAAAGTATTTTGCATTTCCTCTCTCATTCCTCCGATGCTAAGTGGTTATCAATATGAAGACACTCGCACATTTATCTGCACTAAATCGTGCCTGCCTATTGCAACATTCTCAATCTTCTTGAAGTGTGTTACTCTGTTCTCTATGTGACATCATCAAGTTTTACATAATCAGTAGACTTCTGAATTGTACTGCCTAAACAATTCCGTCGATCATAAACAACAAGGAATGGTCCGAAAATCAAGCCCTCGAATGACCTCGAATGAAAGCTGTCAGGAAAAGTATTTCAATATCTGGAACAGCAAGATAACAACAAAATGTTTCCTCTGCTTAAGCATTTGAAGAGGCAGTTTCAGTTCACATTTAAATCTCAAATATTCGTGGGAAACAAATGCATAATTGTATTAAATGTGTTTTCCCAATAGAAGTTCCCAAGTAAAACAATCGGAATTACAGTGGCACTTACGGTCGCGATCAATATTCTTTGAAATTGCAGTATGAAGGGGCAATGAAGTCTTAACAATAATCAATAGAAGTGAAACAGCTCAGCTACAATCTCTAAGGTTCACTAAAATCTTATGAAAACTTCACACTCAAAATGCGCTCTTATTCTTGTGAACACTTTGCATTACAACACAGCAGCAAAGATGTTTTAATTCAATTCTATCAGCTGGCTAAAACATGACCATTGACCCCAACATTTTTTTAAACAGGCATTGTAGAATTTCAAACACATCAGGGACTCAAGGCACTCAAGCAATTTGTTTCAAGATTAAAAGTTCGATAATATTTAAATATAAAATAATGCTGTACAATGCAAAAACAAAATGTGTCCCATTGCATCGACCACAAAATATATGGAATTGAGGTCCTGATTCAAACAAGGCAAAACGGTGGCTAACAAGAATTTTCCAAACCCAGAACTTTAACAATCCATTTTTTGTAAAAACATCAAACAATCTCAACATAGTGCAGTTTACAATAAAGCTTTCCATTTTTAACAAAAGTATTAGTCCAACCATAATTTCAGCGTTTCCCGTTTTTATTTTTTCTGCATCCTCTCACTGAAATTACACGTATTAAAAAGAGAATGGCACTGTAATCCGAACCACTATCTTCCCCCAAAGCAAAGGCTCGATGAGCTTCAAATATCGCCACTAGGGGTCTTCAACCCCTTTCTCACTTTACTCCTCACGGGGGCTCAATCCCCAACAAACCACAGAGGACTCAAATTTCAGTTAAACACAGGGGAGGCGAATCTCTATTCAATGCACAGAACTCGAATGTCATTTGCACACAGAGAACACGGTGTCTCAGTCGTTAGCACTGCTGCTTCACAGCACCAGGGTCCCAGGTTCGATTCCAGCCCTGGGCGACTGTCTGCGTGGAGTTTGCACGTTCTGCATGTGTCTGCGTGGGTTTCCTCCGGGTGCTCTTCTTTCCTCCCACAGTCCAATGATGTGCTGATCAGGTGAATTGACCATGCTAAATTGCCCATAATGTTAGGTGAATTAGTCAGAGGGGGACGGGCCTGGGTGGGTTACTCTTCGGAGAGTCGGTGTGGACTAGATTGACCAAAGGGCCTGTTTCAACACTGTAGGGAATCTAATCAACACTAATCCCACAGAAACAAAGGCTCTCGAATCGCAACCAAGCACAAATTACTCAAGCCCTTTTTTCAGCTCGCCGGAACCTCTAATGTCTGTTTGTCAGCGTGTTGGTGACTTTGAACCCTGCTTTTCAGCTCGTTGGGGTTTCTAAGTGTGTGCGAGCAGTGCCAAGTGTAACTGGAGATATCAGCGTCGGAGGTTCTCGAGCTGCGGGAAATCGCTGCACGCAGCATGGACGAGTATGTGTCCGAATATTCCAGCGTGAGACCCGAAGTGGATGCTGGCATTCAATGCCCTCCATCACTCCAGTAGGGAAAACAGCTCAGTGTCGAAATGCTGCCGTAGTCGATCAGAATTTTGGCTACTCCCTCCAGATGTCCAACTGGTTGTAATTGTGACTTGCTGGGATAGAGCTCGCGGCCAGGTCCGAATCGTTTTAAAATGCTGTTCAAGTCTGAGTCCCTTTATAATTTAAGATGGTTCCAGACTATGTGAAACTGTCAGAGAAATTATCCATTTAAACAGAGACCAAACAAGCGTTGACCGGGTGAAATTGACAAGTGTCTTCGTACAACCGATATCACTGGAAGAGAAATTGAATAGGCTGAAACAGAACTGACAGTCTGTACATGTAGATCAACGATTCTCTTCCCCGATCAGTGTACGCCGTCAATTTTATAGGCTACAGTAATATGGTGTTACTTACAATACGATCAAATGCAAAATGCAATCAATGCGAGTACAATCAGCCGTCCGATAGCCACAATTAGTCCATGGTTGAGTTATGAGATTCCGATCCTCTCTGACATTAGGTGTTCCCGTTCCACACCCTCGCATCAATGGGTTTCTATTGTTTTGAGTTCGGAAGCAAGTTACCTTGATGCAGTTCAGTCTGATGCAGTTCAAGTATGTGTAAGGACCAGGACTGTCTATTGGGCTTCGGGAGCAGTTGTGCTTCCTGAGGGCAAGGAAGTCTATTATCAGGCTATCTCAGGATGTACATCCCCAGTCTGGAAGTGGCTTGAGTCATCTCCTGTTGCCGGGTAGTGTCTTAGTTAGCCTGTTTGATCACGGCTGAGCCACTCTGGTTAGTTTCTGTTGTGGCTGAGGCAGATAGGGTTCCTTATGGTCTTTGTGTCCACGCTGTGGGTGGACTAGGAAGCAGATTTTCTCTCACAGCGAACAACACAATGTTCAGCACCATATGCACCTAACAATTGTGGCGACACGGTGTAAATTGTCTGCTTGCATTCCAAACGTCAGCACTAACATCGATAGCGAGCGAAGGGGAAAAAATCCCAAGACAAAGAGATTAGATCTAACATCTGCAGTCCAGCCACTTCCAAGCATAAGTGATGATGGACTACTAAACAATTCACTGGAGTTGAATTTTCCACAAATGTCGCCAACACCATGAATTAACAGTGCAGCACATCAGTGCAACCGACAAGGTGCAAGTTTCTCCAGAATCTTTCGTGAGACGTTCTAACTGGATGATATATCTTATCCCCGTCATATTGTCCACAAAATCACAGATGACAGTCTTTAATAAATTCGATCCGGTGCACGTCACATAAA
>NW_025189201.1:0-3213 GCF_004010195.1 Chiloscyllium plagiosum | reverse complement strand
AGCCCCTAAACATCCTCACTATCTCGCATCCCCCTCCAGTCCCTCCACTATTTAGCTA
Organism: Chiloscyllium plagiosum; assembly: GCF_004010195.1. NCBI lineage: Eukaryota > Metazoa > Chordata > Chondrichthyes > Orectolobiformes > Hemiscylliidae > Chiloscyllium > Chiloscyllium plagiosum. The sequence continues at coordinate 3,155 of NW_025189201.1, read as the reverse complement.
TTTCTGCAACCCACTCAAGCCGCCACACCCCCTCTCTATCTCTACAACTCCTTGCAGCCACCACACCACCCATCTCTATAACTCCCTCCAGCCCCCACACCCCCGCCCTATCGCTATAACTTCCTCCAGCTCCTACACTGCACCCTAACTCTGTAACCCCCTTCAGCCCCTGCACCCCCTCTCTATCTCTGTAACCTCGAACTTCTACACCCCTCCCGTTCTCTGAAACGTCTAGCCCCTACACCCCACTCCCTCCCATTTCTCTAACCTTTTCGGTTCATTGTCACAAAGCTGGTAAAAGCTGTTCCCTTTCTGACAGAAACAGTGTCCTCGATGTTTTTCCTGGTGTCGTTTATAAAATTCGGGCTTCAAAATGACTGATTTGGAACAGAGATGTAAGGGTTTACTGAGATGCCTTTTTGTTTATATGTGAACGCATGAATGAAAGGGGAGTGGTCAGTCCTAAAAGCTGAAGTCTTGTTTCAGTTAGTTCAGCAATGGAGCTGTGTGAAAACACGCTGGGAGACTCGCACTCTCCTTCTCCCTTTCTAACTTTGACTGGAAGTCTTTGCTTCATTTTGACTTTGTGTTTAAGCGGGTTTGTTTTTTGGACTGTTGTGTATTTCAGGAACAGCATCATTCAGTCTAGTTTGGAAAGAAACTGTTCTTTAAACTGTTCTTTATGTTTCATTCCGTAATTTTGTGAATAAAGTTTTATCTGTTTAAAACCTAATGTGAGGAAAGATTAGATGATTCCAGCAGTAGTTCAGAATTTAACTTTGCTTCAAACACCATCAGCAAATGTAGAGATGGCAACAATTCAACTGCAAATAAAGCAGTTTGAGTTAGAGCGAGAGAGAAGGAAACGGCCGCAGAAAACAAACAGTTTGAGGGACGGATAAAAGCAGAAGGGAAAGAAAAACAACAAAGAGCTTTCGCAGACGAGAAAGAAAAAGAGAGGAACTTTGAACTTCAAAAACTGACTCTTAGAAAGGAAAATGCGCTTAAAAAAATTGAGAAGAAGATTGAAGGCAACTCTAGTGAGGAAGAGAGTGGGGCTCAGCAAATCCATGGTCCCGAAAACCTGATGGGAAACTGTTTATGTATGTTCAATCATTGCGTACATTTGATGGGAAAGATGTAGAAGCCTATTTCATCTTATTTGAAAGAATGGCGAAGCAAATGCAGTGGACAGTGACCACGTGGGTTTTGTTGATCCAAACAACACATGTAGATCGTGTTCATGAGGTGTTCGCATTGCGATCAGACGATGCACCTGCCGAGTTTGAGCAGGTGGAAAAGGCCATTTAAAGTACGTATTAGCTTGCACTAGAAGCCTATCGGCAACGTTTCAGGAATCTAAGGAAAGTCTCTGGACAAACCTATACTGAGTTTGAAAGGATGGGTCATACTAATTTCAAGAGATGGATTAGAGCTTTAAAAATAGAGCAAACCTATGATGCCCTTGGAGAAGTAATTATTTTGGAGGAATTCAAAAAATTCACTGCCTGAAAAGCGTGAACTCATGTGGAAGAGCAAACAGTTAAAATAGCAAGGTTAGCAGCGGAAGTGCTGATGATTATGAGCTGGTCCATAAAACACGGTTTGGCTTCCAGAATCAATTTTAGTCCATGAGGGACAGTAACTGGGGTAAAGAGACATCCTCAGGTGGAAAAGGAAATGTAGGTCTCAGTGAAGATCATAAAGATAACTTACCATAGGGTACAAATTAAACGATTGAATGGGATAAAGAACGTAAAAAGCTCTGGTGTTTTTATTGCAATAAAGTGGGTCACACGAAATCACAGTGTTGGTTGGGTAGGATTAAGTCAAATGTCAGAAAATCAAACAGACTGGAAGTTTTGTTGGACTAGTACCAAAAAGCACAAGTGAAGTTAAACAACTGCGTCAGAGTGCACAGGATGATCAGAGGTTGATTAAGGACGAAGTGTCAGATCTGTTCGAAATATACATGCAAGTGTCGTGTTTTCTTCGCATAGACCAGGAGCAGTAGGTAAGGAGGTTACAACATGAAGAGAAAAATGATTCTCTCACTCTGTAATACTGAAGAACGAAAAGATACTAACCCCTGAATGATTATTGCCAGAAAAGATATTGGTAAGTGGAATTCATGGTGAGACATAAAGCGCTCAATTATGAGTGGAAAATTTGAGGTAGGAGTACTGGAAAAGTTCTCAGATCTAGGAATACAATTTGTCCTTGCAAATGATAAAACGGATTCCCAATAGGTGTGATGCCTCCTCTCATTGAAAAGCCAGTGGCGATGACGGCAACTGAAGACCTAGAGAGTGTTTATCCAGGAATCTTTCCTGATTGCGTGATCACAGATCACAGAGGCATAAATTGAAACAGGAGGCTTCAAAAGGCACAAATAAATAAACTGACGTCGTGTTATCCAAAACCTGTTTTGATCACTAAAGTGGAATAGAGAAGGAGCAAACCGGTTAACATGCAAGCATCTTTTGCTTTACTAAGCTGATTGAATTACAGCAGCAAGTTGTAGAGTGAGAACACTTATATCAAAGCGCATTTACCGAGAAAGAAAATGAATCCATTCCTGTCTGCTATTATTAAAATATGATATCTTAATGAGGAAATGCAGACAATCATGCATTCAAGCAAATGATAACAGTCAGACATTCATCAAATCGTTTTGCCAGTCGGGTATAGAAAGGAGGTGCTGCTAGTGCTGCATGCGCTACCACTTGAGGAAAACACAGGCTAAAATACAATGACATTTATACTGGCCTGCATTACACAAGGATGTAGTTGCATTTTGCCAGGTGTTTCATCCTTGTCAGATCAACGAAATACGACAGGCAGACGTAAAATCTGAACGATTAAAATTTATTCCAGCATTTGAGGAACCTTTCACACAGTCTCGATTGATTTTTTTGAAGAAATCACAGAGAGGATTGATGAGGGCAAAGCAGTAGACGTGATCTATATGGGGTTCAGTAAGGCGTTGACAATATTCCCATTGGGAGACTGTTTAGTAAGATTAGATCTCACAGAATGCAGGGAGAACTAGACATTTTTATACAGACCTGGCTTAAAGATAGAAGACAGAGAGTGGTGATGAAAGGTTGTTTCTCAGACAAGAGGCCTGTGACCAGTGGCGTGCCACAAGGATC
>NW_025189200.1:0-3213 GCF_004010195.1 Chiloscyllium plagiosum | reverse complement strand
ATGCTGGGCTCCCACAGTGATTGATCCTAATGTACCAATGCTGTGCTCCCACAGGGACTGTCCTAATGTCCCAATGCTGTGCTCCCACAGTGACTGATGCTAATGTGCCAAGGCTTTGCTCCCACAGTGATTGATCCGAATGTTCCAATGCTGTGCTGCCACAGTGATTGATCCTAATGTTCCAATGCTGTGCTCCCACAGTGACTGTCCTAATGTCGCAATGCTGTGCTCCCACAGGGACGGATCCTAATGTGCCATGGCTGTGCTCCGACAGTGACTGATCCTAATGTTCCAATGCTGTACTGCCACAGTGATTGATCCTAATGTTTCAATGCTATGCTCCCACAGTACTGTCCTAATGTTCCAATGCTGTGCTCCCACAGTGACTGATCCTAAAGTGCCAATGCTGTGCTCCCACAGTGCCTGATCCTAATGTACCAATGCTGTGCTCCCACAGTGACTGATCCTCATGTTTCAATGCTGTGCTCCCACAGTGACTGATCCTAATGTTCCAAAGCAGTGCTCCCACAGTGACTGATCCTAATGTCCCAGTGCTGTGCTCCCACACTGACTGACCCTAATGTCCCAATGCTGTGCTCCCACAGTGACTGATCCTAATGTTTCAATGCTATGCTCCCACAGTGACTGTCCTAATGTTCCAATGCTGTGCTCCCACAGTGACTGATCCTAAAGTGCCAATGCTGTGCTCCCACAGTGCCTGATCCTAATGTACCAATGCTGTGCTCCCACAGTGACTGATCCTCATGTTTCAATGCTGTGCTCCCACAGTGACTGATCCTAATGTCCCAATTCAGTGCTCCCACAGTGACTGATCCTAATGTCCCAGTGCTGTGCTCCCACACTGACTGATCCTAATGTCACAATGCTGTGCTCCCACAGTGACTGATCCTAATGTCCCAATGCTTGCTCCCACAGTGACTGATCCTAATATCCCAATGCTCTGCTCCCACAGTGACTGATCCTAATGTTCCAAAGCTGGACTCCCACAGTGATTGATCCTAATGTTCCAAAGCTGTGCTCCCACAGTGACTGATCCTAATGTCCCAATGCTGTGCTCCCACAGTGACTGATCCTAATGTCCCAATGCTGTGCTCTCACAGTGACTGATCATAATGTCCCAATGCTGTGCTCCCACAGTGACTGATCCTAATGTCCCAATGCTGTGCTCCCACAGTGACTGTCAAAAATGTCCCAATGCTGTGCTCCCGCAGTGACTGATCCTAATGTTCGAATGCTGTGCTCCCACAGTGACTGATCCGAATGTTTCAATGCTGTGCTGCCACAGCTATTGATCCTAATGTTTCAATGCTGTGCTCCCACAGTGACTGTCCTAATGTCCCAATGCTGTCCTCCCGCAGTGACTGATCCTAATGTCCCAATGCTGTGCTCCCGCAGTGACTGTCCTCATGTCCCAATGCTGTGCTCCCATAGTGACTGATGCTCATGTCCCAATGCTGTGCTCCCACAGGCACTGATCCTAATGTTTCCATGCTGTGCTCCCACAGTGACTGTCCTAATGTCCAAATGCTGTGCTCCCACAGTGACTGTCCTAATGTCCCAATGCTGTGCTCCCACAGTGACTGATCCTAATGTTTCAATGCTGTGCTCCCACAGTGACTGATCCTAATATTCCAATGCTGTGCTTCCACAGTGACTGATCCTAATGTCCCAATGCTGAGCTCCCACAGGGACCTAATGTCCCAATGTTGTGCTCCCACAGTGACTGATACTAATGTCCCAATGCTGCGCTCCAACAGTGACTGATCCTAATGTCCCAATGCTTGCTCCCACAGTGACTGATCCTAATGTCCCAATGCTTGCTCCCACAGTGACTGATCCTAATGTCCCAATGCTTGCTCCCACAGTGACTGATCCTAATGTCCCAATGCTTGCTCCCACAGTGACTGATCCTAATGTCCCAATGCTTGCTCCCACAGTGACTGATCCTAATGTCCAATGCTGTGCTCCCACAGAGACTGATCCTAATGTCCCAATGCTGTGCTCCCACACTGAATGTCGAAAATGTCCCAATGCTGTGCTCCCGCAGTGACTGATCCGAATGTGCCAATGCTGTGCTCCCACAGTGACTGATCCTAATGTTCCAATGTTGTGCTCCCGCAGTGACTGATCCTAATGTGCCAATGCTGTGCTCCCACAGTGACTGATCCTAATGTCCCAATGCTGTGCTCGCACAGTGACTGATCCTAATGTTCCAATGCTGTGCTCCCACAGTGACTGATCCTAATGTCCCAATGTTGTGCTCCCACAGTGACTGATACTAATGTCCCAATGCTGCGCTCCAACAGTGACTGATCCTAATGTCCCAATGCTGTGCTCCCACAGTGACTGTCCTAATGTTGCAATGCTGTGCTCCCACAGTGATTGTCCTAATGTCCCAATGCTGTAATCCCACAGTGACTGATCCTAATGTACCAATGCTGTGCTCCCACAGTGACTGCCCTAATGTTCCAATGCTGTGCTCCAACAGTGAATGATCCGAATGTCCCAATGCTGTGCTCCCACAGTGACTGATCATAATGTTCCAATGCTGTGCTCCCACAGTGACTGATCCTAATGTCCCAATGCTGTGCTCCCACAGTGACTGTCCTAATGTTCCAATGCTGTGCTCCCGCAGTGACTGTCCTAGTGTTCCAATGCTGTGCTCCCACAGTGATTGTCCTAATGTCCAAATGCTGTAATCCCACAGTGACTGATCCTAATGTCCCAATGCTGTGCTCCCACAGTGAATTATCCTAATGTCCCAATGCTCTGCTCCCACAGTGACTGATCCTAATGTTCCAATGCTGTGCTCCCACAATGAATGATCCTAATGTCCCAATGCTGTGCTCCCTCAGTGACTGATCGTAATGTTCCAATGCTCTGCTCCCACAGTGACTGATCCTAATGTCCCAATGCTGTGATCCCACATTAACTGATCCTAATGTTCCAATGCTGTGCTCCCTCAGTGATGTCCTAATGTCCCATTGCTGTGCTCCCACAGTGATTGTCCTAATTTCTCAAAGTTGTGCTCCCACAGTGACTGATCCTCATGTTCCAATGCTGTGCTCCCACAGTGACTGTTCTAATGCCCCAATTCTGTGCTGCCGCAATGACTGTCCTAATATTCCGATGCTGTGCTCCCACAGTGACTGTCCTAATATTCCAATGCTGTGCTTCAACAGTGACTGTCCT
>NW_025189199.1:0-3213 GCF_004010195.1 Chiloscyllium plagiosum | reverse complement strand
AAAATGGTTTCGGCTGCTGTAACACAATCATCTGAACTGTCGAACATCGCCGCAGCAACTATTCAGGGTCATATACTAGGCCCCAAAATCTGTATCTGCCTCAGCAATGCATTTCTTTCCACCATCATTTCCAAATAAAAGATATTTTCTTGTGATTGCACAATGGTTAGCACCATGTATGATGCATTAGGTAAGGAAGAGGTCTGTGCCAATATACAGTAAGATGAAATTTCGATTAGTCAGATAAGTGACAAGCGTTGGCTTCAAAACGAAATGCAGAAATTTTGCAATCCATATGTAAACTGATCCAAAGTGTCTTTGTGGTGGATGTTGTGGTCATATGGGAAACCCCAGCCAGTCTGTGTCGTCTGTGAAGCATAAGAAATCAACCACTGCTGACACCAAAAAAAGAATACATGATCGTGTTTTCATGAGCAATCCGCTGATCATATTCTTCACTATGTCTTTTACAAGTGCAAATGATCCATTTAGAACGTGTTTTCTGTTATGTGGTTCAGATCCTTTAAACTTTCTCTTACAGGGTACAACAATCATCTTTCTGTCTTTCCATCCAGTGTCCATGTATAATGCTCCATCAGCAACTTGAAATCTCTTCTTGTCCTTTCTCTTACAGTTAGTCTCGTGGTGATTGTAATTTCAGCTCGAGGCAAATGCGATATTTCCACATGCAGCACTATCTACTTGGTGGCCATGGCAACGTCTGATCTACTATTCATTGTATTTTATGTCGTACTACTCCGATTTCAAAAATTTTATGATCCACGGTGTTTCCTGAGCATCACTCCGGTTTGCAGTCTTCTCAATGTCCTCCACCACCTGACCATTGACTGTTCTGTCTGGTTCACTGTTGCCTTTTCTTTCGATCGATTTGTCGCCATTTGTTTTCATCAGATGATAACTACGTATTGCACAAAGAAAACTGTAATGAGGGTTCTAGCAATCATCTGTATTTTCTTTCCGTTAAAGAACATTCCCACGTACTTTTGAGTTAAACCTGGAACGATTATAAACAACATTAAATGGTACAGTCATGTCTGGTCCAGTTATTATTACGACCGTCGGTAGAAAAGTTTCAGATATTTTGAACAATTTTTAACACCAATGTTTGCATTCATTTGTATTCTCTTTCTCAATATTCTGACTGTCAGACACATCTTCCAGGCTATTAAGGTGCATGAGGAATTGGGGAATCAGAGAAAAATAGAGAACGATCCAGAGGTAGAGAGTCAGAAAGATTTCTGTGATTTTACTCTTTGCCATATCTGCCAGCTTCATACTCCTCTGGTTGGGCTGTATTTTATATTACTTTAATGCTGGTTATTCATTGGATTATGCTGTTTATCGTCTCTTTGAACTAATTATATTGATGCTGCGGAACTTAAGCTGCTTCACAAATGCATTTATTTATGTGGTGACACAGAAAAAGTTCAGAGACCAGATAAAGTATGCTGCTAAATATCCAGTGATAAAAATTATTCAATTAATGAATAAATCCAAGTAATTGAGAAACAAGATTAGATGCAGAAAATCATGGAACGAGGAGTCTACGTGAGGAAAAAGACTGAAAGGACAAGAAGGAGTAGAAATACGACAATACTCCTTTTCTAATGGGCAAGGAATGACTCCTGCTGTTTTCCTGCATCTGTTCTCTCCATCCAGCTGAGGTTGTCCACAGTTTTGTGTTTATTTTAAACGAAACTCCTGCAAGAAAGTAAACATCTGAACTAAAATAATATTTTCAAACAGGCAATGTGTAACCACATGTTGCAGATGTGCGCTCAATATTTAGGTAGAATAAACTTGCAGTGCAGCTTACTCAGCATCACAGCAACAAATTCCCTGTCTCCACGACCGATAGTGGCAGTGCATACCATAGACAAGATACACGGCAGAAATTCCATACAAAGCAACTTCTGAACACACACCACTCTTATCTAGAATGCAAAGTGCAGCAGATAAATGGGAAAACCACCAAGTGAAAATTTCACATCAAACCACTTACCACCCTGGCTTGAACAAACATCAGTTCCAAAAAAGTGCCATTGTTTGAACATCCTGGAACTCCCTTCTTTACAGCACTGTGCATTTAACTGCACAAAATGGAATCCAACCGTTCAAGAAAGCAACTTCCCACCGCTTCCTCCAGACCTGCTACGTACAGGGAATAAAAGCCAGCAGACAGCCAGAAATGCCAAAACCCCATGAATAAATTATAAAATCATTTCACTTTTGCTGCCAAGATTGCATGCCATGCGTCCATAAACTCAGTTATCAGAAAATTGAGAAACGATTCCATTGAAATACATAAGATTCTGAACGACAGAGGCTTGATAGTGGAGATGCTGAGAAATTATTGCCGCGGGTGTGGTAATCTTAAAAACGTGAACCCAATCTCAGGACACCGAAAAGCTTATTTGGGAGTGAGAGGAGGTGACGCCTGTTTTCCTCAAAGCATCTCGGAGTCTTTGGTATTTGATTCCGAAACAAATAGATCAGATCGAAGCTCTGCATCCAGTTAGAAATGGAATTCAACTCTGTAACATCTTACTCGAGAAGAGGGTTCCACAAATATTATTTTTAACAGAAGAGTGTTCAAGGGAGTAGGGTGTCCCTGAATTTGTCATGTTTTATTGTCCAGTGGGCAGTTTAGAGTCAACCACATTCCTGTTGGTCTGGAGTCACATGTGGACCAGACAAGGTGCAGATGGAAGTTGCATTCCCTAAAGGACATTAGTGAACCTCATGGGTTTTACCAACAATGGATTCATGATCATTATTAGACTTTTAATTGCAAACATTGATTGAATTTGAATTTCACCACCTGCTGTGACAGTATTGGAAGTCATGTTACCAGACCATTACTTGCTTCACTGATCTAACACCACTCGACTATTTATTTGCCATTCGCCTAAAGAATGGAACTACTCTTTGCTTCGGTATAAAAACAATGATGCAGTGTCTGCACCATCCTCTGCCAGAAGTGTTCCGTGGATGACGGCAATATAATCTCAGATGCCATTCTTCAAACAACTTGATTCGCTGCACATCACGAAACAGCTGAACACAGTCGGTACGACAAAGGCAATGGACCCTGACACTATTCCTGTAATAGATCAGAATAGTTCTGCTTGACAACATGCCGTGTTTATGGGGAAGCGTTTTCACTCCAGCTCCAACTCTGACATCTCCCTG
>NW_025189198.1:1731-3213 GCF_004010195.1 Chiloscyllium plagiosum | reverse complement strand
CACTCCACAGCCCACATCACTCAGGATCCGATACGATCCGACTCCCACATCACTCAGGATCCAATATGATCCCAGTGCCACAGCCCACGTCACTCAGGATCCAATATGATCCAACTCTCACATCACTCAGTATCCAATATGATCCCACTCCCACAGCCCACATCACTCAGGATCCAATATGATCCCAGTCACACATCACTCAGGATCCAATATGATCCCACTCTCACATCACTCAGTATCCAATATGATCCCACTCCCACAGTCCACATCACTCCGGATCCGATATGATCGCACTCCCACAGCCCACATCACTCAGGATCCAATATGATCCCAGTCACACATCACTCAGGATCCAAATTGATCCCACTCTCACGTCACAGAGGATCCGATATGATCCCACTCCCACAGCCCACATCACTCAGGATCCAATATGATCCCACTCCCACAGCCCACATCACTCAGGATCCGATATGATCCCACTCCCAGAGCCCACATCACTCAGGATCCAACATGATCCCACTCCCATAGCACACATCACTAAGGATCCAAAACGATCCCACTCCCACATCACTCAGGATCCAATATGATCCCACTCCGACTGCCCACATCACTCAGGATCCAAAATGATCCCACTCCCACAGCCCACATCACTCAGGATCCAATATGATCCCACTCTCACATCACTCAGGATCCAATATCATCCCACTCCCACAGCCCACCTCACTCTGGATCCAATACGATCCCACTCTCACATCACTCAGGATCCAATATGATCCCACTCCCACAGTCCACATCACTCCGGATCCAATATGATCCCACTCTCACATCACTCAGGATCCAATATGATCCCACTCCCACAGCCCACATCATTCAGGATCCAATATGATCCCACGCCCACATCACTCAGGATCCGATATGATCCCACTCCCACAGCCCACATCACTCAGGATCGAATATGATCCCAAACCCTCATCTCACGTCACTCAGGATCCAATATGATCCCAAACCCATAGCCCACATCACTCAGGATGCCGTATGATTCCACTCTCACATCACTTCGACTCGAATATGAACCCACTCCCACAGCCCCACATCACCCAGGATCCAATATGATCCCACTGTCACAGCCCACATCACTCAGGATCCAATATGATCCCACTCCCACAGCCCACATCACTCAGCATCCAATATGATCCCATTCCCACAGCCCACATCACGCAGGATCCAATATGATCCCACTCCCACAGCCCACACCTCTCAGGATCCGATATGATCCCACTCTCACATCACCCAGGATCCAATATGAACCCATTCTCATATCACTCAGGATCCAATATGATCCCACTCCCACAGCCCACATCACACAGGATCTGATATGATCCCACTCCCACAGCCTACATCACTCAGGATCCAATGTGATCTCACTCCCACAGCCCACATCACTCAGGATCCAATATGATCCCATTCCCACAGCCCACATCA
>NW_025189198.1:0-1443 GCF_004010195.1 Chiloscyllium plagiosum | reverse complement strand
AGGATCCGATATGATCCCACTGCCACAGCCTACATCACCCAGGATCCAATATGATCCCAATCCCACAGCCCACGTCATGCAGGATCCAATATGATCCCACATCACGCAGGATCGAATATGATCCCACATCACTCAGGATCCAATATGATCCGAAATCACTCCGGATCCGATATGATCCCACCCCCACAGCCGACATCACTCAGGATCCAATATGATCCCACTCCCACAGCCCACATCACTCAGGATCCGATATGATCCCACTCCCACAGCCCACATCACTCAGGATCCAACATGATCCCACTCCCACAGCCCTCATCACTCCGGATCCAATATGATCCCACTCTCACATCACTCAGGATCCAATATGATCCCACTCCCACAGCCCACATCCAATATGATCCCACTCTCACATCACTCAGGATCCAATATGATCCCACTCCCACAGCCCACATCACGCAGGATCCGATATGATCCCACTCTCACAGACCACATCACTCAGGATCGAATATGATCCCAAACCCACATCCCACGTCACTCAGGATCCAATATGATCCCAAACCCACATCCCACACCACTCTGGATCCAATATGATCCCATACCCATAGCCCACATCACTCAGGATGCAGTATGATTCCACTCTCACATCACTTAGGATCGAACATGATCCCACTCCCACAGCCCCACATCACCCAGGTTCCAATATGATCCCACTCCCACAGCCCACATTACTCAGGATCAGATATGATCCCACTGCCACAGCCTACATCACCCAGCATCCAATATGATCCCAATCCCACAGCCCACGTCACGCAGGATCCAATATGATCCCACATCACGCAGGATCGCATATGATCCCACATCACTCAGGATCCAATATGATCCGACATCACTCCGGATCCGATATGATCCCACTCCCACAGCCGACATCACTCAGGATCCAATATGATCCCACTCTCACATCACTCAGGACCAATATGATCCCACGCCCACAGCCCACATCACTTTGGATCCAATATGATCCCACTCCCATAGCCCACATAACTCAGGATACAATACGATCCCACACCCACAGCTCACATCACTTTGGATCCAATGTGACCCCATTCCTACAGCCCACATCACTCAGGATCCAAAATGATCCCACTCCCACAGCCCACATCACTCAGGATCCAATACGATCCCACTCCCACAGCCCACATCACTCAGGATCTGATATGAAGCCACTCCCACAGCCCACATCACTCAGGATCCAAACTGATCCCATTCTCACATCACTCAGGATCCAATATGATCCCACTATCGCATCACTCAGGATGCAATATGATCCCACTGCCACAGCCCACATCACTCAGGATCCAATATGATCCCACTCCCACAGCCCACATCAATCAGGATCCGATATGATCCCTCTCCCACATCACTCAGGATCCAATATGATCCCAC
>NW_025189197.1:2149-3213 GCF_004010195.1 Chiloscyllium plagiosum | reverse complement strand
GTCACAATTTTTAGTAACTACCTTCAGGTAACTAGCAAATAATGCAGGTTAAAAATGTGAAGATTATTTTACTCACTAAGTTCTGATCATCTGGAACAGTTTGACCGAGAGCTGGATGCAGATTCAGTAGTTATTGTCAAAACAAATTTGGAATTTAACTTTTTTAAGGAAGGATTTGGAGGGCTACAGACAAATGGGAGGTGAGTCTGGATAGACTGGCACCATCTCCAGAGGGAGAGAGTACAGCCCCAATGGGCTGAATAGCCCCAAACCCCTGTGCTCTGTGTTACTGCCCATTCACTGTGAATAATGAAGCTCATCCCAGGGCAGAGTCACAGAGACATACAGCATGGAATTAGATCCTTTGGTCGAACTGGTCCATGCCGACCAGATATCCCAACCTAATCTAGTCCCATTTGCCAACACTTGGCACCTATCCCGCACCTATCCCTCTACACCCTTCCTATTCACATACCCATCCAGATGCCAAATGGTGTAATTGTACCAGCGTCCACCATTTCCCTGAACAGAAGATTCCATACTTGCACCAATCTCAGTGTGAAAAAAGTTGCCTCTAGGGTCCCTTTTAATTTTTTTCCCTCTCTCCTTAAACCTACACCCTCTCGTTCTAGACTCCCCCACCTCAGGGAAAAGACCTTGTCTATTTTTCCCATCCATACTCCCCTGGGTTTTATAAAGCTCTATGAGGTCACCCCTCAGCATCCCATGCTCTTGGGAGGAGCCCACTCATGTCACAATGGGGCCCAGGTGATTGACAGCAGCTTCAGACCAATAGGAGAATTGGCGTGATCCTCCAGTCAATGGGAGTGAATTGGGGTGGGTCCAGCAGGCCAACACGTGACCATGAGCTGTGCAGGCGCAGTGTCCTGGTGAGGGGGGACCTAGTGAGTGTGAAGGGAATGGGAGAGACTGCAAAGTTTGGGGAAGAAATGGAGCTATTGTGTATTGTTTATAAATACATGGTTTTAGGCTGCTAGACCTGAATTAGAAATTCCTTGTAAATTAGAACCAAAAGAACTGCAGATGCTGTAAATCTCTCACAA
>NW_025189197.1:0-1201 GCF_004010195.1 Chiloscyllium plagiosum | reverse complement strand
TTGTTGCAGTTGGAGAGGTGTGGTTCAATGGCAGAGGTGTGGGAACTGGTGGAGATACACTGGGGAGTATTGTTGACCACATGGGAGGGGAAATTGCAGTCCTTGAAATACGGGGTGTTTTAGTATGTTTCTGGAGTGTTTTCTGCCAGCTTGCATCAAGCTTCACTGGAACACTGCAGTAAGCATGAGACAGGGATGTTGGCCAGGGAACAGACTCGTGTGTTAAAGTGACAGGCAACTGGAAGCTCGGGGTCTGTTTTCCAGCAGAACGTAGATCATCAGCTGCCATTTCCAGCACCTACACTGAGATGCTGCCAGACACAGGTTCCTGTCCCCACCATTAACAGCTATGCACCCTCCCAGCCAGATTGTTATCCACTCCTTTGACTTTCCAAATGTTACTGACTCTTTTGGGCTCCATCCCCACCTATTATTTACTCTTTAAACCCTATCTCCAAAGATATGCAGGTTAGGTGCATTGGCCCAGCTAAATTTCCAGTAGTGTTCAGGGATGTATAGGTTAGGTGCATTAGTCAGGGGAAATGTAGAATAATAGGTCGGGGAATGGGTTTGGTTGAGAAACCCTTCAGAGGGTGGGTGTGGACTTGTTGGGCCGAATGGCCTGTTACCACACTGTAGGGATTCTAATTTTCCCAGCTGCCATCGGTTCTGAGGAAGGGTCACTGGACCTAGAATGACCCTTGGTGTGTGCAGGAGGAGGAAACCGGAAAGGGGAGTTGGATCCAGTTTCGACTGGGAGGGTTTAATTACACTCTGTACAGGTAGTTAGGCCTGAATTAGAAACTCTTGGTCCCACGTTTACAGCAAATGGGAAAATGGCTATGGCTCTCGGGCAGTGATAGGTCCTGGGTTATGGCTGCCATCTTTATTGGGGGCAAGGTACAGCGAGGCACATGGACATGTCCTCTTCCTGGGTGGGAGGGCGGGGTGATTGAAAGAGGAGCATTTACACATCAAACACATACCAAGAGAAATATTTGTCTTTACTGTTCAGCCTGCACTGACTGTGAGTTTTGTTTTGTCAATTCATTTTATAGGATATTAATTGAGAATAATTGAGACAGGGATCTCAAAAGCAATTTTCTATCGTCAGCAGGCTCATCAGGATCTGAATACCATTGACATTTAACTGTGGAAGGAGAAAGTTGTGTCTGTTCTGTCTGTGGGCAAGTATCTGGTT
>NW_025189196.1:1805-3212 GCF_004010195.1 Chiloscyllium plagiosum | reverse complement strand
CAGGGACATCAACTCTGATGAGGCATGAACTGATCTGAGATATTGAAAGCATTCCCATCAGAGCTGCTCCACTCTCGCCGTTGTCACTGTCAGCAACAATATAGCCTGATTCCCTGACCAGGCACCCAACTCTGGCCCCAGTGAAGAAAACACCGACTCTTAACCAATACACCACCAGTGCTGCCTTCCAAGCTGTTGAACTGCTTCTTAATGCCAACGCATATGGCATTTAATTTATTAGTACATAAGTTTGAGCTAGTCATCGACTGTTTACAGAATGGAAAGAGGCCTATCATCCAAGTTTTCAGCTCTTGTCCTCTCCCCTTGTGTTCTCAAATGTTTCAAGCACTCGTCGCAATGGTATCATCCAGTCACGTTTTACAATGTATGCGACTGAAGTTTAAGATGTGTTCACACCCCCTCGGTGAGCTGAACCCCATTTCACTTACAGAGGCAAACACAAAGACACCTGCTGGCGAAGTGACTGTGGCCTCAGGAGAGATCAGCCAGAAAAGATGATTGCACCCAATTGGCTTATTTCGTCCCATTTTAAATTTCAGCACCAGAGTTTGGTTGCAGCAAAGAAAGGAAGCATTCAGCCATTCCCCTGTCCGTGTTCATCCCCTAACGAAGCATTGAGCTACGGAGGCAGTGTGCTCTGATAGAAGGATTCTTACTCTTTAGAAAAAGCAACATAATAGATGATTGGATAGCCCGTGCATTAGAAACTAGTCGGAACAAAACCAAGACAGAACTGAAGGCATCATATGCAGAAGGATGGGAGTCTGTAATGCTGAATCAGACAGTGTCATATTCATAGAAACAGCGACTGTCCCTGGAAGTCCAGACATTTGTATTCCGTGCTCGCACAGCCATCGCCTGCGAATCATTAGCATTTATTGTTACCAATATGAAATGCTGCCTTCCCTTAAAAGTAGAATTATGTCCTGGACATGCACACGTAAATTGTGAAATTGTTATAAATTGTTGAGTTTTTTATTCCATATTTAGTCTAAAGAGCAACATGTAAACACTTAGATTATCATTAAAACCCAGTATTAAAGCCAGTTAGTATTTTCACAAAACTACAAAACCAGAGGAAGAGCTGGGAGTTGCACAACTGAAGGAGGGGGACTGCTCCTGCTTCTGATCCACTTTTCATCCCTTTTGTCCCAAGAACAAGTGCAGAAGCCAAATACTGGCAATCTGATATATATTTTTTTTTAAATCAGAAAAAGCTAGAAGTATTCAGCTTGTCTGGCAGTTTCTGAAAATGTGGTAAAGTTCAACGCTATCACAACCTGATTGTCTTTACTTTGTATTCACGATAACTAATGTCCAAGTCACAACTCATTCAGACACGTTTCCTCATCTTTAAAATGTATGCACGCTTTCAAAGTTTGCCAT
>NW_025189196.1:0-1204 GCF_004010195.1 Chiloscyllium plagiosum | reverse complement strand
TCGCTGTTGAACATTATACGTCATCACTTGGGATGGATCCTGCAGCATGCATAGGGTTAACATGATCTGTGAGCATGCTCGTGGCGAGTGCTCATGGGAACGAAATGTAGTTGTCTCCAATCGACAGTCGGTGAGTGAGGACTAAAGGAGAGGGAAGGGCCAGATGCTATAGCCCAGTTAGAGGTCACAGGTTTGGTCATGAAATGATTCCGGAACCAAACATAGTTTATCTGGGATCGCCAATTAAACCACAGAGAGCATGAGTCTCCTTCTCAGAAACAGGCCCGTGTCAGTGACGTCTATTCCTGATTCAGTTTTTTTTTAAATTTATCAGTTCACGGTTGGGGGTTGATCTAACTTTAGCGTGAATAGAGTTGAAAATAAATGATATTGTTTGAAATCATTCTGTGGTCCATGAGGTTGTAGTATATTTCGGAGATGCTTGGGAGTGTATTAGTGACTGGAATTGATGGGAAAATGTACCCTATGAACACCTCTGTCCCTTACCTTACTGTAAATGTGTCAGAGAAGGAAAGAGTGGAGGCAGGAAGTGGAGGGACAGGACTCCTGAGCAGGATAGTGGTTCACGGGGGTTTTGGAATTTGAGTTAATTCGTGGCCAATCCCTCAACATAAATCCGACCGATTGTTTTTATCACTGCTCCCCTTCGCCACCCTTTCCTACCACTTCCTCCACCCAGTATCAGCAACATTTTAAAGACGTTTACTTATTTCATATATACTATGTTGTTTTTGTCAGAATATTCAGTCATTTGAGAACTGAATTTAAATTGAGAAACAGAACAGCCAGTGTACGAACCTCAAAAGTTACTTTGCGCCTCCTCGAATTGCTGAAGTTCGTATGCTAAAATTGCTCCCCGATTATTGTTTGGTTAGTATTTCCAGGAGTATTCTTCAAATCTAGACAATGTGTTACTGATATCTGCGTCAGTTAAAAACAATTGGTTTTCATCTCCCTTCTTTAACAGAATGGAAATATGAAAATTTAGAACAGGACTGGCTTGTTGTGATATTTGATCCTTCTCTTTTATTCAGTATGATCTTATCTGATTATTCCACACCGTAACTTGCTACTTCTTTAGGCCTAGCGATTTATGTACAAGAAGACGAAATCTCCTTTCCTAATTTAGTTTCGTAAATTTCTGCTGGCCCTGTCCAATCCAGTTACTGTTTTCCAGTCTTAG
>NW_025189195.1:0-3212 GCF_004010195.1 Chiloscyllium plagiosum | reverse complement strand
GAGGGTCAGCGCTGAGGGAAGGGGGTACAGAGCTGACAGCCAACAACAAACTGTTTTGTAGAAAATCGAGGTGCTTTATTTGTGAGTTGCTGTACACTTGGACGAAGGCAAAGCGAACGCATTAAATAACTCGTTGAGTGATCCCACGGGGCGTGGAAATCCTCCCCGGGGGGTGGGGGGATTGTGGCGTGGGTGTGTTGATGGGTGTTAAACCCCACTCAGACTTATCGGGCATCGCCTGCCTCCTCCCCTCGGATGGCCACCTCCGTCCGTGGGCTCTCTCCGGGCGTGGCGTTGGGTTAGTATGTCCCCGGGGCCACTTGGGGAGGAGGCACGTGGGGTGGGGTGGGTCAGTTTGCGGTTTGGGGCGAGGGCCGGGAATCTGTTTTCCCCGCGGGTGGGCTTCGGCGTTCCGGGAGCTGGGAGTGGTGACGGTGCAACGTCGGTAGGAGTTGAAGGAATCTCGGCAGAGTTGGGAACGGGTTGGACAGCAGGGTGGGCCGAGTGGCCTCTTTCTGCCATTTCCCTGGGACGGGCTGGAGGAGAGGGGCTGAATGGCCTCCTGTTCCCGTGTAACTGGCCGGAGGATGGGTACAGGGGCTGAATGGCCCCCTGTTTCTTTTTGACAGGCTGGAGGACGGGGCTGAATGGCCTCCTGTTCCTTTGTGTCAGGCTGGAGGAGGATGGAGAGGGGACTGATTGGCCTCCTGCTGTTCCCTGTGTGACAGGCTGGAGGAGGGGGCTGAATGGCCTCCTGCTGTTCCCATGTGACAGGCTGGAGGAGGGGTGGGGTCTGAATAGCCTCCTGCTATTCCTTTGGGACGGGCTGGAGGAGAGGGGCTGAATGGCCTCCTGTTCTCGTGTAACAGGCTGGAGGAGGGGGCTGAATGCCCTCCTGTCCCTTTGGGTCAGGCTGGAGGAGGATGGAGAGGGGACTGATTGGCCTCCTGCTGTTCCCTGTGTGACAGGCTGGAGGAGGGGGCTGAATGCCCTCCTGTCCCTTTGGGTCAGGCTGGAGGAGGATGGAGAGGGGGCTGATTGGCCTCCTGCTGTTCCCTGTGTGTGACAGGCTGGAGAAGGGGGCTGAATGGCCTCCTGCTGTTCCCATGTGACAGGCTGGAGGAGGGAGGGCGGCTGAATGGCCTCCTGCTATTCCTTTGGGACAGGCTGGAGGAGGATGGAGGGGGCTGAATGGCCTCCTGCTGTTCCCTGTGTGTGACAGGCTGGAGGAGGGGGCTGAATGGCCTCCTGCTGTTCCTTTGGGACAGGCTGGAGGAGGGGGAGCTGAGTTGAGTGGGGGAGCAGGCCGAAGGAGACGGGGGAGGGGGGGGAATAGGGGAAGAAGGGGAGGGCAGAACCGAACTGCACACCTCCCCCCCCAACCCGCCCCAACCCCACCTCGACTCCGGGCCTAGCGCCGGCAGAAGCAGAGGCGGTAGGCCTTGAGCAGCACCCCGTGGTAGGCCTCGCGGAACTGTCGGTTCATGACAGCGTACAGCACAGGGTTGATGCAGCTGTTCAGCCAGGTGAAGTTACCAGCCACCATGTGGAGTAGCACCGGGAACCGCTTCTTACCGTCCACCACATGGAGGACGCAGAAGGGCATGTAGCAGGTGACGTAGACCAGGAACATGGCAAAACACATGCGCGTCACCTTGCGGAAGTCCCTGACGCCTCCTCTGCAGCCCCCTCCCCCGCCCCCCTGCGCCATGGGGACCTCCCCCTGCTGCTGGCGCGGGCCGGGGGTGGACTCCTCGTCAGCCACGCTGGTCCCCTCCGTCTCCCGGGAGGCCTCGTCGCCGTAGCCGCTGTCCGGGGCGCGAGGCCTGCCCTTCCCGGCCCTCTTGCCGCGCCGGCCCTGGCGGCAGGAGGAGGAGGAGGGGACGTCTGGGTTAGCCTGAGGCCCGCTGTTCCCGTCTGGAGGAGCCTGAGGCCCGCTGTTCCCGTCTGGAGGAGCCTGAGGCCCGCTGTTCCCGTCTGGCGGAGCCTGAGGCCCGCTGTTCCCGTCTGGAGGAGCCTGAGGCCTACTGCCCGCACCCGGGCCCAGCGAGGAGGAGAGATCCGACAGAGCCTGAGGCCTACTGTCCGCTGCTGTCCCTTGCGAGGAGGAGTGGTCCAGCGCGGCCCGGGGGCCGGCCTTCCCGCCTGCCTTGCACCCCCCGTCGCCGCGCCGGTGCATCTTCAGGGCCCGGGAGGCGGCCCGCACCCTGCGGTCGATGAGGTAGTAGAAGACGCCAATGCAGCCCAGGCCCAGGACGAACATGAAGAACATCAGGATGGTGGTGTAGGGCTTGCCCCGGCTGCGGTGGAAGCTGCAGGTGCAGACGGCCGGCAGGAATACGTAGATGCGCCAGAGGGGCCCGAAGAGGGCCAGGCCCAGGGCCCAGGGCAGGGCCACAAATAAGGGCATGGTCCGGCGCTGGAACACCCTCTCGTAGGCCTGGGGGTTGGCGATGAGGGTGTAGCGGCTGCCGGCGATCAGCACCAGGTTGAAGATGGAGACGGCGTTGGCGACGAAGATGAGCAGGCCCACGCTCCGGCAGGCGGTGGGGCCCCAGGCCCAGCCGTTGCGCAGGAAGGTGGCGGAGGTGAACGGCTGCAGGAAGCCGCAGTAGAGCAGGTCGGCCGCCGTCAGGTTCAGGATGAGCAGGTTGAAGCGGCTGCGGAGGCGGGGATCCGCGGCGAAGGCCAGCAGCGTCATGACGTTGCCGACGGTGCCCACCAGGGTCACCGCAAGGCCCAGCGCCGCACCGAAGTAGCGGTAGCTGTGCACGTCCGGGTGGCAGGTGGCGTTGGGGGAGAAGAGGTCGTCGCGCTCGAAGAAGTGGAAGGACGAGGCGTTGGCCGAATCCATAGCCCACCGCTCACACCACCAACCCCCGCCCAGAGAGACACAGAAAGCAGCACCTCCGATGCTGTAACGGCAGCGCTCTGTCCCTCTCCCCAGCTCCCTCTGTCCGTCCGCCTCTCCCTGGCTGTTCTGACCTGGAACCGCCAGACCGAAGCCGATTTATAGGCGGCTCTGGGGACAACGAGAGCACTTCCCCCTTCCTGAACGCACGTGCGTTTCACAAAATGTACTTCCCCATCTGTCACAAGAACAAGGCCGAGGCGGAAGGGGGTGGGGAATTAGGGGGAACCGAGGAGCGAGAAAATCTGGGCTTACGACATACACTCCATTACAGAGAGAAGCAGTCCCTGTGTGTATTATA
>NW_025189194.1:2312-3212 GCF_004010195.1 Chiloscyllium plagiosum | reverse complement strand
CACCTGGTCCTGCTACATAAAGAAATTAACAACAGCAAGCCATCCAAATGATTGGCAATGCTTCAAACTATTAACTGATTCTCCTAATTGGCCAGAATGATAGAAAGTTCCGGAAAACCATCAGAAATGACCAAAAACAGGGTTCATCTGCAGACAGATCTCTTGAATCTCTTTAGGCCTTCTGAGGAGACCAACATGGTAAGAGACAGAGACCATCTGACCATCCAGACAGAGAGGAAGAGAGAAAACTGGTTTCGCAGACCCAGAGGCAGAACCAGAGAGAGAGAGAGAGAGACAGGCTGAAGCAAAACCCAGGAGCATGGGAGAGAGGGAATGTGAAAAACCATCGACAGAGAGAATTGGAACCAACTGGAATAATGAGTGTCACCCCTTCAGTCTGTCCATGTTTTACCTCCTGTTTGTCACAGTCTGACTTCCCCTTCTCTCCCTCTCTCTGTCCTCTCTCTCTCTCTCTGCCCTTCTGCCTTTCTCTCTCACACTGTCTTTCTCTCACACTTTCCGTCTCCCTGTCTCTCTTTGCCCATCTTTTTCCTATCCCCCTTCTTCATCCCCACTCTCTTGATCTCTCTATCTTTTTCTCACCCTGCCTTTCTGTTTTTCGTTATTTCAGACACAAAAAGATCTCACCCAGTGTTGTACCCCCCTCAAAAATACTATGCCCCTCATTTTCACTCTCTCCCAAATTTATCCCCTTCCCAAAATATCTTCCCTCCCAAATAATTGCCTCACCAACTGTGCCCGCCCCCTCAAATATTTTGCTGCCCCCAACATTGCTGTGAGCCCCACTCCCTGGGGCAGGGAGAGTTGAGTGGTAAAGTGTGGAGCTGGAAAAGCCCAGCAGGTCAGGCCTGAACCATCGACTCTCCTGGCTGACCTGCT
>NW_025189194.1:175-968 GCF_004010195.1 Chiloscyllium plagiosum | reverse complement strand
TCTCTAGCATTTTGCACCTTTGTCTCTCCTCAGTGTAGAGCTCGCCCCCTTTTGGTAAAGTTACCCCAGACAGCCTGAATTAATGTGCGTGTGTGTGCGTGTGTTTCTGTGTGTGTGTTCACTCTCTCTGGTTCCAGCTCCTGTCTGATGATTCCTCATGGTAGAATAATTTGATTCTCTCTGTCTTTGTACTGTCCTGGTTTCAGCTCCCGAATCAAATGCTAAATCCTCCATGATCCTATTGAATAGCAGAGCAGGCTCAAAGGGCTGGATGGTCTCCTGCTATTCCTATTTCGGATGGTCTTATGTTCTAACGCTATCTCCTAGCTCTTGGCCCCCACACTGGAGGTTATGATTCCACAAGGGCCTGATCTGTAGAGTGCTGCCCTCTTCCGTGAGTCTCGGAGGGAACCAGCCTGATTTGGATTGGAGTTGCAGCCTCTCAGTGAGAAGTGAAATCTCCTCGAGATTCCCCTCAGTCTCTCACTGTAAGGTGCAGCAGGCCAGTCTCGGGGAAGCAAACAGCAGGCCAGGTCTGCCATGTCCTCCAGCTTCATTTCAGAAGGCCACGTGGGAGGGGTTTGTTTACTTCCTCAGCTTCCTGTGCTCTCCGTTCTGGGTTGGCTAGGGGTCCGAATGGCCTGCTCCTGGCTCCTATTGAGGTGCAGGCTGGCTATGAATGGGTTATCCAGGGCATGTCCCAGGAGTTTGTTCGGTTAGCACAGTTGGCTGGGCAGTTAGCTTCCCACACCAGCTAGAGTTACTATGAAGGTCTCTCCTTCCCAACCTCTTC
>NW_025189194.1:0-140 GCF_004010195.1 Chiloscyllium plagiosum | reverse complement strand
GGATGTTAGTGTGTGGGGAAGGTTTACTGGATGAATCTCCACTGGAATGCACAGCACTCTCTTTCCCCCAGTTAAGGACACAAGGACCAATTCACCTGAAACAGCAACTGGATTTTATATTCATGGGCACCTGATAAGAT
>NW_025189193.1:2047-3212 GCF_004010195.1 Chiloscyllium plagiosum | reverse complement strand
CTGTGTATTTAAATATACACAACCAGGAGATTTAGAGTCGACTCAGTCAAGGGGACTGACTCTGTGCTGTTTGTTTAAATATATAATACCACGTGATTCAGATTCTCCTCAGTCTATGGCACAGACTCTGTGCTGGATGGTTAAATAAACATGCATATCCAGGAGATTTAAATTCTCCACAGTTTAGGGCACTGACTCTGTGCTGGCTGGTCTAATATATATAACCAGGAGATTTAGAGTCTGCTCATTCTAGGGCACTGACTCTGTGCTGTGTATTTAAATATACATAACTGGGAGATTTAGACTCTACTGCATTATGGGCACTGACTCTGTTCTGTCTGTTTAATATATATAATGAGCTGGTTAATTAAATATAATCAGGAGATTTACAGTCTCCTCAGTTTAGGGACTGACTTTCTCCTGGCTAATTAAATAAATATGTAAAACTACGAGATTCAGATTCTCCTCAGTCTAGAGCACTGACTCTGTGCTGGATGGTTGAATAAATATGTATATCCAGGAGATTTAAATTCTTCACAATTTAGGGCACTGACACTGTGCTGGCTGGTTAAATAAATATACATAACTCGGAGATTTAGAATATCCTCAGGTTCGGGCACTGATTGTATGGTGGCTGGTTAAATTTTTTACAATGACAATATTTAGAGTCTCCTCAGTTTGGGGCACTGACTCTGTGCTGGGTGGTTAAATAAATATGTACAACCAGGAGATTTAGAGTCTCCTCTGTTTAGGGCACTGACTGTGTTTTGGATGGTTTAATATATGTAACCAGGACATTTAGAGTCTGCTCATTTTAGGGCACTGACTCTGTGCTGGCTGGTTATATGTAACCAGGAGATTTAGAGTCTGCTCATTTTAGGGCACTGACTCAGTGCTGGCTGGTTATATGTAACTAGGAGATTTAGTCTCCTCCGTTAAGGGCACTGATTCTGTGATGTCTGGTTAAATATATATAACCAGGATATTTCTAGACTCCTCAGAGTAGGGCACTGACTCTGTGCTGGCAGGTTAAATAAATGACAGCCAGACTACTAAGACCCCTCAGAATCCTAGTAGCACACAATCCCACCAACACTCTCAAACAAAAACTAACAAACTTAAAAGATCCAGTACATCCCATGGACAAAACCAACATCGTCTACAA
>NW_025189193.1:0-919 GCF_004010195.1 Chiloscyllium plagiosum | reverse complement strand
AATAAATATATGTAACCAGGACTCTTAGTGTCTCCTCAGTCAAGGGCACTGTCTCTGTGCTGTCTATTTACATATATATATAAAACCACGAGATTCAGATTCTCCTCAGTCTATGGTACAGACTCTGTGCTGGATGGTTAAATAAACATGCACATCCAGGAGATTTAAATTCTCCACAGTTTTGGGCACTGACTCTGTGCTGGCTGGTCTAATATATATAACCAGGAGATTTAGAGTCTGCTCATTCTCGGGCATTGACTCTGTGCTGTGCATTTAAATATACATAACCAGGGGATTTAGAGTCTACTCAGTTTGGGGCACTGACTCAGGTCTGGCTGGTTAAAGAAAACAGATATAACTAGGAGATTTAGAGTCTCCTCAGTTTAGGGCACTGACTCAGGTCTGGCTGGTTAAAGAAAACAGATATAACCAGGAGATTTAGTGTCCCCTCAGTTTAGGGCACTGACTTTCTACTGGCTTGTTAAAAAAATATGTCAAACCACGAGATTCAGATTCTCCTCAGTCCAGAGCACTGACTCTGTGCTGGATGGTTAAATAAACATGTACATCCAGGAGATTTAAATTCTCCACAATTTAGGGCACTGACATTGTGCTGGCTGGTTAAATAAATATACATAACTAGGAGATTTAGAGTCTACTCAGTTATTGGCACTGACTCTGTTCTGTCTGTTTAGTATATGTAACAAGCTGGTTAATTATATACAACCAGGAGATTTATAGTCTCCTCATTTTCGGGAACTGACTGTGTGGTGACTGGTTAAAACTTTTATAACCAGAGTATTTAAAGTCTCCTCAGTCTGGGGCACTGACTGTGCGGTGCCTGGTTCAAATTTGTATAACCAGGATATTTAGAGTCTCCTCAGGAGAGGGCACTGACTGTGGGTTGGCGGGTTTAATA
>NW_025189192.1:1650-3212 GCF_004010195.1 Chiloscyllium plagiosum | reverse complement strand
CAAGCAGCCAATATTTTAGCAGGAGATGGAAGGTGTAAAAAACAATCAGTGAGAGTATAAAACTGAGAAAAACACAATATGAGCCATCAGGGTGTAGTATTTAAAGGCTGCCAGTTTACCTGTAAACGTGTCGCCCCACTGACCTAATGGATAATGTTTTGCCCTCCAAAACCAGTGATTATGGGTTCAAGTCCCATCTGAGGTGGCTAACTTTTCATAGCTTGCCCTTTGTCAACTTTACTTCTAATCCACATTATAAAAATCCCCATGTCTGTATTCATTTGATGGGAAGTGATGTCCAACATGATCTTGCACAAAGTTGTCGGGGATCTGCAGGATTGGGGCGAAATTGTCTGAAAGAGACAGCACAGTCACAGTGGCTGAAAACCTGCTGAGATTCTCCTGTGGATGGCATGGTGGCTCAGTGGGTAGCACTGCTGCCTCACAGCATCAGGGACCTGGCTTTGATTCCTCCCTTGGGTGACTGTTTGTGTCGAGTTTGCACATTCTCTCCATGGGGTACTCCAGGTGCTTTAGTTTCCTCCCACAGCCCAAAGATGTGCAGGTTCGGTGGATTGGCTTTGGGGAATGCAGGGTGAGAGGATAGGTGTTGGGCCTGGCTGGGATGCTCTTCAGAGGGTCAGTGTGGATGTGATGGTCTGAATGGCCTCCTCCCACCCCACTCTAGGGCTTCTCTGAAGTTTGAAGCAGATGGTCAAAGTCCCAGTCAAAGCTTCGTGAAGGGACTGGCATCCAAGTGTGTGTCCCTATGCTCCTTTTCCCTGATCTTCCCCAATGTTCAAATCAACATCATCACATTAAAGATATTTTGTTTCTTGTCTTAATGAGAAGGGATTTGTCTTCAAGAGCACAAAGGGTTTGGATGTTGTCCCTTGAGGTTTGCTGATGAAACCGTTGATGTGCATGGCCATCTGCAGATAATGGCAGAGACACTCTCCAGTGGTGACTGTCTGCGTTACCAGTCGTGAAGACTTCATCCAAGAAACTGACGGTGATCTTGACCACGGTCTCACCACGGCCTGCAAATCACAATCGGCTTAACCAGACTCAAGAACTGAAGAGAAACCAAGAACATCTCACCGATATTACCATGAAGGTTGGTCACAGCAAAGGATCAACAGCGAGACCGCAAAAACACATTTCATATCTCTCTGTGCTGTAACTTTCTGCTGTCTTTCTCCATTGAAATAATATCCAGCTGCTTTATTCTTCCTCCCAAAGTGTATAACCTGACACATTCCCATATTGTCTTTCATTTGCTCAGTTTTTGGCCGCTCCCTTGACCCATCCATCTCCCTCTGTAAACTCTGTGAGTCAGCCTCAGCAGTTGCCTTCCCACAAATGTTTGTCCAATCTGTTTGTCTCTTTCTAGGAATTCAGCCTTAATCCTGCAGATCCCCAAGAGACTTGTGTGAGGTCACATGGGACACCACCCCATTAACTGAATGCAGATGTGGGGATGTTATAAAGTGGATTAAAGATTAATGACACACAAAGAAGAGTCAGACACCCCAGATGGGACTTGAACCCACAATCCCTGG
>NW_025189192.1:0-1421 GCF_004010195.1 Chiloscyllium plagiosum | reverse complement strand
ATTTGACCTGACAGAAAATTGGCCAAACTAAATTAAACAGCAGCTATCAGCTCCAGAGAACAGTGCAGCTCAGATCAAAGAGTTATAAAGGTTCAAGAAGAACCAGTTCCAACCAGACTGAGGGTTGTATATTGGAGAAGTGTCAGCCTGAGTCAATCCACCTTATAGCTCCTGGCATGACAACAGTGAAGGGTATTGGTGTGACCCCATTGGATGATGTGAACCCAGCTCATGACCGTATTGGCCAAAGCCACAGAAGATTCTGGAAGATGAGGGACAGGAGAGGAGGAAAACACTCCTGAATGCCAAACCCTGAGCAAAGCCTTGACTGGGTCCTGCAGTGGAGCTTTGACCATCTGCTCCAAACCTGTTCATAAAAGTCCTTGCGTGAGAAGGGCAGGCCATTCAGACCATCACATCCACACTGACCCTCTGAAGAGCATCCCACCCAGGCCCAACTCCTATCCTCTCACCCTGCATTCCCCAAATCCAATCCGCCGAACCTGCACATCTTTGGGCTGTCGGAGGAAACCAAAGCACCCGGAGTACCCCATGGAGAGAATGTGCAAACTCGACACAAACAGACACCCAAGGAAGGAATCAAAGCCAGGTCCCTGATGCTGTGAGGCAGCAGTGCTACCCACTGAGCCACCATGCCATCCCCCGGAGAATCTCAGCAGGTTTTCAGCCATTTTGACTGTGCTGTCTCTTTCAGACAATTCACCCCTATATCCTGCATATCCTCAAAATTCTGTATTTTTCTGTCACAAGGTACCACCAACCCAACACAGACCTGGCGACTTTTCCAGAGGAGATGAGAGATAAACTTGACGGCGGATGATGATCAGCCCTGAAGACAAGGGTTAAAAGTCAAACACCCCAGATGGGACTTGAACCCACAATCCCTGGCTTAGGAGGCCAGTGCCTTATCCATTAGGCCACTGGGGCCACATGTGTGATGCTAAACTGGCAGCTTTTACGTTTTGTTTTACAAGAACACACTGACTGTGGCTCAGCCAGCACAGAGTCAGTGCCCTGGACTGAGGGGATTCTGAATCTCCTGGTTATATATGTTTTTCCTTTACCCCCACACTGCTGCCGAACTGCGGTAGTGCTTATATTTTCCCCAGCACCATGT
The DNA here is from genome assembly GCF_004010195.1 of Chiloscyllium plagiosum. NCBI lineage: Eukaryota > Metazoa > Chordata > Chondrichthyes > Orectolobiformes > Hemiscylliidae > Chiloscyllium > Chiloscyllium plagiosum. The sequence goes on along the minus strand of NW_025189192.1, from coordinate 283 downwards.
TGTGTGTGTGCAGGTGTGAGACACAGTGAAAGACAACAGATGTACAAATCTTTATTCAATTCCCACCACCAGGAAGAAAGGAAACACCCGAGTGGCCAGTGACAGGCATCAAAGGGCAATGCTGCGTGATCAAACAGTGAGGGGGAGGGCACTCTCTGAACAGCTCAAGGATGTTGGTAGACACTGCGTGCTCCTTCTCCAGGGACACCCGGGCTTCAACGTAACCGCGGAAGAGGGTCAGGCAATCGGCCCTAACAACCAGTTTGGCCAGGCTCAGGAGCAG
>NW_025189191.1:2041-3212 GCF_004010195.1 Chiloscyllium plagiosum | reverse complement strand
ACACTGACAACAGTGATATTGGAAGAGGAGTTCCGAGAATTTTTTTCAGTGTTTCTTAGAATAACACATTGTGCAACTGTCAAGGGACGTAACTGTCTCAGAGCGACTGTTGTGTGATAAAACTTAGTGAATGAGTAATGTCACCTGGAGAGATCCTCTGGGAAATTGTGATAAAGTGCAGTTTAAAGAAATATAAAGTTTTAAAGTGAATCACAGAAAAGGACAACTAGAAAAAAATAGACAATTACATGAGTTTGAGAGGAGAACTGACCATGGTAAACAAGCTAAACAGACTGAAATATGTGTCTGTAAATGAACAGTGGAAAACATTTGAAGGAACAGTGTAAAACACTCAACAAAAGGACATTACACTGAAAGAGATTAAAACTCAGCAAGAAATCCCCACCAGTCCCTCACTCAGGACAAAATGGATCATATTAGATTATGAGGCTGAGAAGATCAGCACAAAGTATTTAAAATCCTGAAGTGAGAGAGAGTTTTGGGAGTAAGTTTTAAAGGGATTGCAACGGGTCTGCTCACAGGAGGAGGGCAGTGGGAAGGGGAATCGTTGTCAAGGTTTATTGACACGATAGGAACAGTAAAAGATGAAGGTTCTGGAGGTAGTGAGAGAGTTACAGAGAGTGGTCAGGGCCTAAACGATGTTACAAAGCCAGTACGGATTGCTACAGCTGGAGGGGTTTGCAGAGGTAGGGAGGGACATATGTATTTTTATTTATTCATTCATGGGATGTGGGTGTCACTGCCTGATCCAGCATTCTTAGACCCCATGCTAATTACCCAGAGATTGCTGGGGCCCTGGTGGATAAATATAATACTTTGCTGGACACAGGTGAAGTGCTGAATGACTGGAGGATCGCTAATGTGGTTCCTTTGTTCAAGAAGGGCAGCAGGGATAGGCCAGGTAATTACAGAGCAGATAGTCTGATAGCAGGGGGAGGGATATTATTGGGAACAATTGTGAGGATGAATCAAGACTTGCAAAGGTAAGGATCAACTCGGTTTAGTCATCACGGATTTGGCAGAGGAAAATACTGTCTGAGGAATTCAGTTCAGTTTTTTTTGAAATGGTGCTTAAGTATATTGATGAGGGCAGTGCAGATGATGTGGTTTACATGGACTTGAATAAGTCCTTTGACAAGATGCAAAATGG
>NW_025189191.1:0-777 GCF_004010195.1 Chiloscyllium plagiosum | reverse complement strand
AAAATGTGATTGGGGAAGGGAATTATTTACAGGGAAAGGGAAGTATGGCAAGTGAGAATATTTTAAAAGTGAGATAAACTGATCGATCAGCGCCAGCATGTTCCTGTTTGTGTGCAGGTCAGTGCTGACAACATTCGGAAACACTGGCTGTCTATTGAGGGTCTGGTCAAGGAAAAGGGGGCACATGTCAGGTAGAGCCAGCTGGATCAAGGGAATCCCTGAGGATATACAGGGGCTGTCGGAATACACTGAGTAGAAACCAGGAATGGAGAAAGGCGAAATGAAATAGCCTCAGCAGAGAAGGAAAGGGGAATCCAAAAGTGATTGTATCAGGATATTAAGAGTGCATAAGTAACTCGGGATAAAATAGTGTCCATTAAAGATCAATGAGGCCATCGATGTGTGGAACTGCAGGATATTTGCTAAGATCGTAAACTATTTTTTCACTCCAGAACTTACTGTGGAGAAAGGCTGGGCAACTCAGGGAACAAGAGTAACATATGAGAACACAATTGGAGTTCTCTGCAATTCCAGTCTCTCTGCTACAGGAAGGATGTTGTGAAACTTCAAAGGGCTCAGAAAAGATTAACAAGATATGGCCCGGATTGTTGCTGAATAAGCTGGGGTTACTGTCACTGGAGAATCGGAGACTGAGGGATGATCTTACAGAGGTTTATATGAACATGAGGGGCATGGATAGGGTAAGCATTCAAGGCCTTTTCCCAGAAGTTGGGGATTCCAAATCTAGAGGGCATAAGTTTAAGGTTCGAGGTGAAT
>NW_025189190.1:1807-3212 GCF_004010195.1 Chiloscyllium plagiosum | reverse complement strand
TGCGCACTGTCACATTGATCAGGGCACAGAGAGAGAGAGAGACATGGAGCTGCTTTCTCCGGCAGGGCCTCAGAGAGCAGCGCTGAGAGCCGGTGTGTGGGAGCCTCGCTGGGAGAAAGGAGCGGAGACAATTCACAAGTCCGGGATACAGGTTAAAAATAACTCGATAAAGACCCTCCAGGCCCGGGTAAGGAGGCGGCGGTCTCTGTTGGGGAAGCTGCCCAGGGTCACGGCCGCCATTTGTTTGAGGGAAGACGGAGCGCGGGCCTGAGGGCCGCCATCTTGAGAAGGTCAAGGTGCAGGAGGGCGGGGCTCTCGGGGTCTGTAGAACAATCAGAGGAAAGGGAAGACCCATTGTTACTGATTAATCCCACGGACACAACGTCACTGGGCGGTCCCGCAGGAATATCCTCTCTCAGTCCTGCTGGGATGGTTCACCCAGTCAGAACCAGCAGCTCTCCTCCTCTCTCAGCTCCCCTTCTGTCCTTCCTGCAGCATCTGTTCCCTGGAACATTGAGCTGCCTGTCCTGTCCCTCCCTCAGCTGTTGTTCTGTGATATCCCAGTCCCATCTTAGGTTACTTCACTAAAGACAGGGATGCACCCGATGGATTTTTCTTAACATCAGCAATTGTTTATTACTCACTTACAGGCTTTTACTTACATCGTTTTTGAAGCATTTACTTCACATTCAATCATTTGCAATGGTGGGATTTGAACCTGTGTCCAGAGAACACTTGCTGAGTTTCTGGATAAATTGTCACACAATAATGCCACGAGGCCATCACTTCGCCTGCTCACAGTTTGTATATCCCAGTGCAACATGAATCAAAACCCTTTCTTCCTGCACAGTTGTTTGACCTGGCACTCTGGTGATGTGACTCAGGACCTCTCCATGTGGTATTCCTCACTGTGTGGGTCTAATTGCTGCCTCTGTCAGCGTCTCTCACTTTTGAAGCTACTCCAGATCATGAGCCCACAGAATTCTCCACTCCAGAGAGATGAGGCAGCACAAGTCAGGAATGGAGACTGGGATTTTCCAGATCTCTGTGGGCTCAGTGCCATTCTATATGTGTAACCCTCAAAGCATTAGTCTACTTTCCCGTTCTGCCTACTTCTGTGTCTTCTACAGGTACTCATGGAGTTCCTGACTCAATAGACTTGCCAACTACTGGTTGGGACGACGGTTGGCCAGCCAGAAGACAAAGTCAGGGAGGTCGGGAGTTTTCAATAAATCCTGCTGCCAGGTAAGATCATTCCAGTGCACAGAGCAGAAAGTAATAAGGGGAATCCAAACATCAGCTAACAAGACATGACATAGAGAAAGTGCTGGAGGGGGAGCACAGTACAGACACAACCCAGGCTCAATCACCTCGCCTGCTACAAGTTTTGTTGTAATGAGACAGC
>NW_025189190.1:0-1293 GCF_004010195.1 Chiloscyllium plagiosum | reverse complement strand
TTTTCTACAACACTGTCCAGGGCCCAACCATTACCGGTGTTAGTCCTCCCTGGTTTGTCTTAACTAAATCCAACACCTGAATTAAACTCCATCTTTCATTCCTTGGCCCAGTTGATTAACATCCCCCTCAATAACTATATTCCCTGCCCACTGTTCCACTAATCTTTGTATCCATAAACATACTAACAGGGACTCCTTTATTTTCACTCAAAATGTTTATGTAAGTGGTGCACAACAGTGGTCCCAGCACCAATCCTTACAGAACAATGCTGGTCAGAGACCTCCAGTCTGAACAACAACCCTCTCCCACCACCCTCTGTCTCCCACTGTCATCCCATTTTGTATCCAGTTGGCTAGCTCTCCCTGATCCCTTGTGATCTACCCTTACTAACCAATGTATCATGCTACACCCTGAACAAGAGTTTGCGGAAGCCAGAAACAATGTCTCTTGCTCTGCCTTCATCTATCTTCTTGGTCACATCTTGAGCAAACTCCAGTCAAGTTTGTGAGACATGTTGTCCCATGCACAAAGTCATGCTGGCTGTCCGTAATCAGGCCTTTTCTTTCCAAACGCTTGTAAGGCCTACCTCTCAGAATGACCTCCAATAACTGACCCACCCTGATGTCTCGCTCATCAGTCTGTAGTTCCCTGGCTTTCTCTTGCAGCCTTGCTTAATTAATGATGCAACATTATAATCATATTCGGAGTCATACCGCACTGTTCGGTGAACGCTAACCATACTCTATATTGGATCTCATCCCACCTGCCTGTTCCTGTATCATATCCCTTCCAACCTTTCCTATTCCTGTACTAATCCAAATGTCTTTTAAACATTGTAATTGTCCACATGTTCACCCCTTCCTTGGGAAGTTCATTCCACACACAACCCACCCTCTGTGTAACAATGTGCATCTCATGTCTTTTTTTTATATGTCTCTCCTTTAAACTTAAAAATGTAGTGCCTTGTCTTGAAACTCCCCTGTCCATGGGAAAAGACAACTCCCATTAACTCTATCTCTCCCCCTCATGATTTTATAAACTTCTATGAGGTCATCTGTCAACATTCAGGTTTCAGTGAAAAATACCGACCTATTTAGCCTTTCTTTATACTGAAGCCTTTCGTACCCAGCCACATCCCAGTAAATCTCCTCCCAATCCTTTCCAGCTTAATAATATCCTTCCAATAACTGGGCGACCAGATCTGGACACAGTATTACAGAAGAGGACTCACCAATGGCCTGTCTCATCTCAATGCGACTTCCCAACTCCTATATCCAAAGGACTGAGCAATG
>NW_025189189.1:0-3212 GCF_004010195.1 Chiloscyllium plagiosum | reverse complement strand
CAATTCCAGCCTCGAGTGACTGTCTGTGTTGAGCTTGCACATTCTCTCCATGTCCATGTAGGTGTGCTGCGGTTTCCTCCCAAAGTGCAAAGATTTGCAGGTCAGACGAACTGGCCATGCGAAATTGTCCTGGAGTGGAAGGTGCGTGAGTCAGAGGGAAATTGGTCTGGGTGGATAATTCTTAGGATGGTCAGTGTGAACTTGTTGGCCCGCAAGCCCTTTTTCCACACTGTAGGCAATCATTAAAACAAAAATCAAACAGTCATATATGTAAGGAAACACTGCAGAATTACCTGCTCTTTCAGACTAATTGTCACATGTACTCACTCAAGGTTTACATTTTGCAACACATCACACAACATAAGGTATGAAGGTACCTGCCCTCCCCATAGAACAGTATCGTTTCACAAAATAGAAGAAATGTATAAGTCTAAAACACGGCTGTCCTTCCGTTAAAAGTGTAAAAATAAAGAAACACGATTTAACTACGAGTTCTCAAGTGCCTGGTCATGCTGGGTTCACAATACTCCAAATGACTCGGAATCCCTCGGTCCGCTGTCTTACAGTTTGCTCCCTCTCCATGGTGAAATCCTACACGAGTACTTACTGTGAATAAAAACATAGAAGCTCTGGAACTCGGGGAAATAAGTACACGTCGTGATGTTATGCAATGAGGCCACATGATGGAAGAGGAATTCTGGAGGTCTTTAATATGTTAACCAGAGATAAATATCCAGGGATTGTACAAGTTTGTCCCGGGTGATTGTGGGAAGCTAGTGAAACATTTTGGACGCCATAGTTGAGATATTTGCATCATTCATGGGAGTTCTGGAGAAGAGTCACGGGATCCAAAACGTTAACTATCATTTCTCTGCACAGATGCTGCCAGACATGCTGAAATTTACCAGCAATCTCTGTTTTTGTTTCTGCAATGTCTGCAGTTATTTCAGTTTTACATTTGTCTCATCGACAGCCACGGTTGAGATGCTGGAAGTATGGCCGACAGCTCATGTTGTGACATTATTTTTAAACATGCAGAAAGGAAAATCTAGGGAACTAGTGAACAGTGAGTCTGTTGACAGGGTGGGTAACTGTTGGGCGTAAATTCTGAGAGAGAGGACTTACATGCATTCAGGAAGTCAAGAACTGATTAATGATAGTCAGCATAACTTGGTGTGTGAGGGAAACGTCTCTCATAAACTTGACATAACTTTTCCTAGTCGTGGCAAAGCAGATAGATGAAGGTACAGCAGCATACGTTGTCGACATGCACATCAGCGAGGCCAAACATGGTTCTGCACAGGAGACATTTTAAAGGGAATCAGCGAAAGCTAGCCAATTAGATACACAATTCGCTTAACAGCATGGCAGTGGTTCTTTGTTTCAACTAGAGGCCTGTGAGCAGCTGCGTGCCACAAGGATCGCTGAAAGATCCACAGTTGTTTGTAATTTTCTGAATAGGCTGAATGAGAAGATAGGAAGCAGGGATACTAAGTTTTTAGACGACTCAAAATTGGCGATATATTGGAGTGTGAAGAATGTTATCTAAGCGGACAATGTCATCTCATTCAACTGGGCCAGTGCGCCGAACAATGGAAGATGGTGTATCGTACATTTAAATGTCATTTGCTGCATTTTTGTTTGAAAAAGTAAGGCAGGATTTACACAATTAACAATCGAGCCCTGGGAGTGCTGCTAATCAGACAGAACCAGGGTGCAGTTGCAGAGTTCCTTGAAATGTAATCGCAAATTGACAAGGATGGTATGAAATTATTCGGCATGCGACATTCATTGGTCAGAGCACTGAGAATAGGAGTTGCGACGCCAAGTTATGACTGTACAACGGTTAGTACAATTCTTGTCGCCCTGCGATACAAAAGAACATTATAAACTGGAAATGGTAAGACATATTTAAATTGATGTGACGGAGACAGGATGATTTGAGACACAGTGATAGGATGTGCAGAGTCGGACTTTTTCTCGTTTGCATTGGAAAATATGGGGTAATCTTCTAGAGGTTTATAAGATCATGCCAGACATAGATAGGAAGAACAGCAAAGGTTTTTACCCCAGGGGCAAGATCTCCAAAAGCGGATGACAGAAGATTATTTTGACAGCGAAGAGATTTAAACGAGATCTAAGTGGAGGCTTTTTCTCACAGAGAGTAGTATGTACATGTAACGAGCTAAGAGAAAATGTGGTAGAGGCAAGTAAAATTACAACATTTTAAAGACAGTGAGATGTAAATAAATAAATGGGAAAGTTTCCGAGGGATTAGTGCCAAATGAAGCTAAATCGGACTAGTTACGTTTAGGAAAACTGGTGAGCATGGACGATTTAGGTTGAAGGGTCTGTTTATATATTGCACTACGTTAAGAGTCTGTGACCTTGCAACTCATCTTTCACCACTAATTCTTCGTTACACTCAAGTCAGTGACGAGTGTGGTGAACATGTTGGGGTGAGAATCATGTTTACCTAAAACAGACGATTATCAGCCAGAAAACGGTCGGACTTGACTCCTTGCATTCCAAACAGCAGAACTAGAATGAGGTAGAGAGGAAGAAATGATATCCCACATTAACAGATCAGATCTAAGCATTGTGGGCGGCACGGTGGCACAGTGGTTAGTACTGGTTAGCAGTGGTTAGCACTGCTGCCTCACAGCGCCAGTGACCTGCGTTCAATTCACGCCTCAGGCGACTGTCTGTGTGGAGTTTGAGCATTCTCCCCGTGTCTGCGTGGGTTTCCTCCAGGTACTCTGGTTTCTTCCCACAATCCAAAAATGTGCAGGTTAGGTGAATGGGCTATGCTAAATTGCCCATAGTGTTCGGTGAAGGGGTAAATGTAAGAGACTGGATCTGGGTAGGTTGTGCTTCAGCGGGTCAGTGTCGACTTGTTGGGCTGAAGGGCCTATTTCCACACTGTATGTAATCTAATCTAATTTTTAAAAAAATCAGTCACAAATGGTGACAGAAAATTAAACAGCTCACTGGAGGAGAACGTTCCACGAATATCCCCATCCCAAGTAAAGGAAGAGCTGTGCATTCCTATACATATGACAAGGTTGTCGTATCTGTGTCGTCATCAAGATGACCAGAGATTCAAATGTGCGAGTCGTTAATCAATGCGATCCGCTGCAAATACCGTAGAAAAGCAGCTGAACACAGAAGATATGATGAAGGTCTTGACACCATTCCAGCCAAAAGGAATG